>NC_042961.1:46403070-46703070 GCF_901001165.1 Salmo trutta | reverse complement strand
AGGGTGTGTGTGTGTGGGAGGGTATGTGTGTGTGTGTGTGTGTGTGTGTGGGAGGGTGTGTGTGTGTGTGTGTGTGTGTGTGTGGGAGGGTATGTGTGTGTGTGGGAGAGTATGTGTGTGTGTGGGACGGTGTGTGTGTGTGTGTGTGTGTGTGTGTGTGTGTGTGTGTGTGTGTGTGTGTGTGTGTGTGTGTGTGTGTGTGAGGAGGGGAGGGTATGTGTGTGTGTGGGAGGGTATGTGTGTAAGTGTAAGTGAAAGGGAGAGAGAGAGAGAGAGATAGTAGATAGATAGAGTGGGAGTGTGTACACTTGTTTGAGTGTGTTGAGGAGAAAGAGAGGAAGAACTACATCTTTTGAAATACATCATACCCAGTTTCCATGGACACCAAAAAGTCTATCTGAGTTTTAACTTTCCTCTGAGTTCGATTTGAAGGTAATGTATTGAAATTCAAGAGTCACTCAAGCAGATTCAAGTCCATGTTTCACAAAGAGCACAAGCTTAGCATTAGCTATCAGGCCGGTTTATAAGCTGGGTTTGTCCTTGGTTTCTACGTCTATGCATAATTGAACATAGATAAACAACATCCAAGGACCTCAGTGAATTGAGGTCTCCAAAGACCCCTTCTGGCTTTCAACCGCAGCAAACGTACCTTGTCTATCCTCCTCCCACACAGGCACATATTAAATTAATGCGCTTTCCCTCAGTAGTCAAGCTGTACCACGGCCGGCAGAAAGGCTACCACGATTCCAATATCCATAGCATACCTGGGAGGAATTTAATAGGCTCCTCAAATCCCTGATCACAGTTTCTATTTCCGGTTCAGTCATCCTGACTTGGGAGTTGACTCCTCCGACAGAAATCCCTCCATACCTTGAGTGGTGGGTAGTGGTAGTTGTGGGGGCAGAGATCACAGTGCAATTTAATAAGAAATGAAAACGCATGGACACACAAACACAGGAATAAACACACACACACACACACACACACACACACACACACACACACACACACACACACACACACACACACACACTAAACAGTAACCTTTCATTTTACTCTTAGATTAGTTATCATGAATAGGACCTTGAGTTTAACATTATGCACGTTATCTTAGATATCTCCTGCCGCATTGTTGGCATTATATCTGAATGTTACGCAAGTTCTACCAAGCACATAGGTGAATGCAAAATGACCACTCTGGATAATAGTGTCTGGTAAAAGAAGTAAAATTACCTTTTTCTCCCTGCTTCCTTGTAGGTCTTTAAGAGGAAGTCTGTCATGTTCCGCCCCGTCAGGTCCTGCAGTGTGTCCGTTGTATTCTGGGTCCTCTGGAAATACAAGATAATGAGATGGTATTATTTCTAAGATACGTTCGTCCTCTTCAGCCCAGCGCTCACTGACATGTGATGTGCGTTTCGCTAAAGTGTACAGACTTCTAAGGTTGCTTAAGAGGAAAATATGAAGAAAAAAATGGCGCATTCAAAGCAATGGATAAAATAGCAACGACATGCCGTCTTAGCAGACGCATTTATCCAAAGGGACATACAACCCCACGTCCGTACATTTTGGTAGCGGGATTTAAACCCACAACCCCTGACGTTGCAAGCGCTTCACCATACAAACTGAGCCACACAGCAGTGGTGATACATACAAGCTCCAGATATTGTATTGTGCAAAAAAATATATATATATGTCTGGCAGGCTATGTACTTCAACCCTCTATCTGATTCACTGATTGGGCACTGAAATGTACCTGTACCTATCTACATATCCAATCAGCTGTTGACGAATAATATGGTGTTTGTTTTAACACAATGTCAAAGAGATCAAAGACAAAAAAAAAAAAACTGAATCCCAACTACCGGTTGCCATGTCTACCGTTGAAAGCCAGGCACTATGATCATGATCGAAAAAGTTCAGCCAAAACAATGGCCACACCATTCTAATACAAACAGGGTGGAAGCACTCCAATCATTATTGCACGATGGTGGCACCAGCCACATTTCTAACCATAAACAACTCAGATATGCGTGGCGCTGTGGAACCCAACTAAGAACACTGAACCTGAGCCTAATAGTGAGCCTGTTGGAGCCTTCCCCATCACTATGATACAGCCAAAGCTGTGGCTAATGTCAAAGGGCCCTCATTAGCCCGTCCTCTCCATAAATTGGCACGTTCAAAGACACAATTAGGGAGGATGCGACACTGTGGTGTGCGTCCACTCCACATACCCTCCATAGTCACATCCACCACGTGCTAACAACTAGCAAGCCCCTCCTGTCTGGCCCAGTTTATTTCCTGGTGTCGGGATACTACGCTGATTAGAAGGATTTCTTGGCAACGCTAATGGAGACTGCTTATTAGGGTCCAGAGCGCCCCAAGCCGAGCCTCAAGCGCCTTCATTCCCCTACCCACCCTGACTCCCTTTTGCCCGGTTGTGTTCTCTCCACCCTTCACTGGGTTCCTAGCTTATCGCGCTAACCGATGGTAAACAACACTGCCCACATAATGAGTTGAAATAGCCTCCCCCATGCTGATAAGTTGTGTTTGTATGCCTATTTTCTATGTCGTTTAGTAATGACATGGATATGTATGCAAACGGGCGTCTGCTTGTTAATGAATTCCTAGTTTGGTTGGGGCGAGGGGGCGGATTAGGAGGGGAGAGGGGAAGTGCAAGGCCGGGGGTTCTTTTCCAAAAGCTTGTTTGTGTGCCTATCTGTCTCTCAGATACCAGTCCCTCAGATAGATATTTGGAGGGTTCCATGTTGTTCTTATTTTCATCTTTTTTCAACTGCTTGCCCAGTAATCTGTATTATCTGACCAGAATTTATTTGGTCAGATAGTTAGATGGACTTTCCAAATCCACCCCTGGTTGAACTGAAGATACAGGCCAACTGCAGAAAATGCAGTCTGCAATACGTAATAGCAGGACTCTACTTCAAATGAGATGAATGTGTAGTGATTGAGCTTTTAACACTCTAACCCACAACATGTTGAGAAAATTAGTTGTCTACAAACGAACCATGTTATTTTGAAAGTACTTTAACTAACTCCACACTACAGGGAAATGTAGTTCAACTAACTCCACACTACAGGGAAACGTAGTTCAACTAAGCCCACACTACTGGGAAATGTAGTTCAACTAACTCCACACTACAGGGAAACTTAGTTCAACTAACCCCACACTACTGGGAAATGTAGTTACACTAACTCCACACTACAGGGAAACTTAGTTTAACTTAACCCTACACTACTGGGAAATGTAGTTCAACTAACTCCACACTACTGGGAAATGTAGTTCAACTAACCCTACACTACTGGGAAATGTAGTTCAACTAACTCCACACTACAGGGAAACTTAGTTCAACTTAACCGTACACTACTGGGAAATGTAGTTCAACTAACTCCACACTACTGGGAAACTTAGTTCAACTAACTCCACACTACTGGGAAACGTAGTTCAACTAACTCCACACTACTGGGAAACTTAGTTCAACTAACTCCACACTACTGGGAAATGTAGTTCAAATAACTCCACACTACTGGGAAACTTAGTTCAACTAACTCCACACTACTTGGAAACTTAGTTCAACTAACTCCACACTTCTGGGAAATGTAGTTCAACTAACTACACACTACTGGGAAATGTAGTTCAACTAACTCCACACTACTGGAAAATGTAGTTTCTCTACTAGTGAAGCAAGAAGGAAGTTGTGTAACAGGAAGAAGCAGATGAGTCACAGCACAATACACTGTTTACCACTGAAAAATCTGGGCCTCCTGTCCGAGCAGCAGGAACTCAGGCATAAACAAACAGATAGAGAGTTGACTTAACCGTACAGCTCACAGCCAGCATGAGTCTAATTGCCTTGGCCGATTTCCACATCCTCCAATCGAAACCACAGATAACGTGAGGTCTCTTCCAACATTCCATGGACGTGTGTCCTAATATGGACACCGTATGTGTCAGCTATTTATGTAACTCCATTGATAGATATCGGAGGACGTCATTGTAATGGCTGAAATGGAATGAATGAAATAGCAACCATGTGTTGGATGTATTTGATACCTTTCCAATTATTCCATTTCAGCCTTAACAATGAGCACGTTTTCAGGTATCTCCTCCCATCAGCCACTTCTCATCTAGATGATTTACTGTACATAGAATGCTCTCTCTACACTTGTCATTCTATACCTCACATCAATCATTCCACGAGCATATGCCGCTCACGACTTCATAAGTCATTTTAAGGCATATTGGCCATCTACGTCTTATATATCCCAACTATTTACCCGCACTTCCTATACATGACATCTCTTATTCCGCACGCATCTGTCGCTCTCGACCAGATGACTGCAGGTTGATGACACACAGGAGAGGCAAACAGGAGAGGCATATGTAAACTCAGAGTAATCAAACCTGAGCTGACATGCTGCAGTGTTAGAGAGACCTTAAGAGGGTAGGCAGTGTTCTTACTAATCTCTGCATATAGCCTCTGTATCTTGGGAAACCTCAAAGACCAACTACCAATTCTACCTGGCACAAACAAATGCAATCTTCTGGATGTAGAGTTCTGCTTAAAACTACGTGAGCCTCGTGTTGCAAACCTCAAAGACCAACGTCCAATTTTACCTGGCACAAACAAATCGTCGCTGTCTGATGAAAACCTTTAAACTCCATTTTTGTCAATTTGCATTCTTTATTTTAATTACTGAAAGCATTAACTCCCCTCGATGTACTTGGAACATTTCATGACTCTAAGAACAAGAACATGTATTCAAAATAGCTTCTGAAGTTCCATAATTGTATGTTCGTTAATGGGAAAATATGGTAATTTCCTGAAAGGTTTTTGTTTTGGAGATAAGAGGTTTTCACCAGACAGCAACGGAATGCAATCGTCGGGACATAGAGCTCTGCTTTAAACTATGTGTGCCATCTGCTGTATGTAGCTTTGGAGGACTAGGCAGAGTATGTCTCATGTAGTTTGTTGATTCTCTCAGAAATGCTCAGTTATGATCAAGTCAATTGTGTGTTCTTATGTTTATAAAGACACAACATTTAATTCCCATTTCCAGAAAGGCACGACTTATAATTATAATTTCCCGTCAAAAGTGCTGCACCTGTCTTGTTTGTGGAGCTGAGTCTTGGTAAAGTAACTGCTGGTAAGTTATTTGCAGAGCCCCACCTGTTTTGAGCGCCACATTTATGGGGAGGAGGGGGCTTTCCTGATTTGGATGGGGGGCTTTTGCATATTAATTAATATGTGTCACATATCAGTTTGTAAACAATGTAAAAATATACATATATTAAGTTAATAAAGTTAATAAAGTTAAGTTAATAAAGCTGCATAAAAACATGGTCTCTTTTTTGTTTTCTTGAGTAAGGTAGCTCCAAAATGCAGGTGTTTCAGCCTAGCTCAGGGCTTTCTGTGGTGGTGGGGCAAGCCAGCAGAAAATACAGAGTGTTGCGCCATGATTGGCTCAGTGTTCTGTCACTCATGGGGACACTACGTCACCGCCAAGTCTAAGGGTAGAGCTAGAAAATTCAAGCCCCTTGGGTGCTGCCATGGAGTTACATTAGTGCCCATCCAAGAAGGCTCAATGTCATTGGCCACAGATAAAATTACATCAAAACACATATCTCCAGTAGCTTCGATTGAACTGATCACGTCAACATCATACTTTCAAAATCTTAGCTAGCAGTCATTATCATGAATCAAGTCGACAATCTATTGGTAAATCCTTTTTAATCCTTGTCATATGAAGATAAATTATAGCTAAAACGTGTCGTTGCTCATTGGCTATTGGACATAAATATTACACAACAAATTGGAAATTGCAAATTCAACAATGAGTGGTTTGGAAGGAATCAGTGGCTAACTGCAATCATTGCAAAGCAATCATTAGCCTGCTATTCAGTGGAGTGGCTGTGTGATCCCAAGTCTAAGATTAAGGGTCTCTTTTCCTAGTTAAAAATGATAAACATTCAACATTGGCCATGCTGTCAATGAAGTATGATTTGTGCCACCCATAAAACAACTTAACTCGGAACTGCAAAATCTGTTTTGAGTACCTTCGTTCGCACACCGCACAACAGACATTGGTTTGAAGAAAATCTATTGACAACACCTCACCTTGCTGTGTGGATCAACCTCTGACATAAGGCTGTGTTCAAAAGAACACAAACATAAGCTGCTGGGGTGTTTTCCCTGTGTTTGCGAGAGACATTTCCATCTTTACAAGTCAACGCTGTAGATATACTATCAGCGGCAGAGCCTAGTTTTACTCCCCAAAAACTAAAACAAATTACTGGGCCTCATTCCACCATCTGCCTCATCTCGTGACCTCACAACCTTTTCACTTTTGTTTTCCAAGACGCCTTTCCTTGTTGAACGAACCGGTTTGGACAGGTCATTTAACACTAAAATGGATCTTGGGGGTAAAAGCCAAAATAAAACAACAGTAATCTCTTGAAGCAAAGATGTGGCCAACCCAAATTGTTTGTTCTCTCTGCTTGAATCCAGGTTGCAGGACTTGCAAATACATTGTGTTGCTTATTTTCAGATATTTTTACGTCATAGAGTGGCTTAGGCTGGTCAATGAGGGGTTCCGTTCCCAATAAGCTGAACTCTGATTCATATTATTCAGGTAATACAATGGAAATTGGTAATGTTGATGTACAATATAATAACAATGCATTACCATGCCAGGACAACACCCTGAAGAAAAAAAAATACGAAAAAGTAATTTGAAACAGGGAGGGTTGCCCTTAAACTTGTCCAATTTGGACCCCTGGCCAATTAGAAAACAGGAGTACATCAGTAACAGTGTAAGTTTGAATGCCTAGTTTTCAATATCTCTGGCTGTACTCATGTTTTGTGAACTAAGTGTGCTTCATTCATTCAAAATAGTTTTTGCAAGGGATTGTCTAGTGGTTTTGATTCCAAGGACCACCCATATGTAAAATGTGTGCATATGTATGGCATATGTTATTGTTACTATATTAAGGGTTGTTTTTGAAGGCTTCCGAAAGCATATTTCATTGAATTGGGATATAAGCATTTTCAATAACTCCCACCTCTACTCACAAAGGTGTTGAATGAAGAAAATATGCACAACTTCAATGATTTATTTGAAAGATAATGGCGGCAGGGCTATGCAGCAGTAGATGAGGAGAATCATTTGCAAACAGTCTGTAGTTAGAGCGGTCTCCTGATGATAAAGACATCAATTGTAATACCCAGAGCACGGCGGCTTTATCAATTCCTTTGCATGAATGGAGGCCTTTTCATCTGTGAAGGTTAAATATCGCCAATGAGAGTCAATACCTGAGATTTGGTAATAAGACTTACTGTCACATGCCATTTCCATGGAAACAACAATTTCACACTAACTACTGTGTCTGTGTGGGCCTGTTTTATTCTCGCTTCCTTTCCTTTCTGCAGATTTTCAAGGGCATATTGGGAGGATAGCAGGGATAAAAGAAAATAAATCAATTTTAAAGGGAATATATTCTCTGTATGCTCTGGGTTTCTGTTGGTGGGTCTGCCTGAGATACAAATCAATTCAAGCCCCCCCCCCCCCCCCCCATTCAAGACTACGGCACACAGGTAAGATCTATAGCATTCATTGTTTGATAAATTAACACTGAGTTGGTGTGTGTGTGTGTGTGTGTGTGTGTGTGTGTGTGTGTGTGTGTGTGTGTGTGTGTATACAGTCGTGGCCAAAACTTTTGAGAATGACACAAATATATATTTTCACAAAGTTTGCTGCTTCAGTGTCTTTAGATATTTTTGTCAGATGTTACTATGGAATACTGAAGTATAATTACATGCATTTCACAAGTGTCAAAGGCTTTTATTAACAATTACATGAAGTTGATGCAAAGAATCAATGTTTGCAGTGTTGACCCTTCTTTTTCAAGACCTCTGCAATCCGCCCTGGCATGCTGTCAATTAACTTCTGGGCCACATCCTGACTGATGGCAGCCCATTCTTGCATAATCAATGCTTGGAGTTTGTCAGAATTTGTGGGGTTTTGTTTGTCCACCTGCCTTGAGGATTGACCACAAGTTATCAATGGGATTAAGTTCTGGGGAGTTTCCTGGCCATGGACCCAAAATATTAATGTTTTGTTCCCCGAGCCACTTATCACTTTTGCCTTATGGCAAGGTGCTCCATCATGCTGGAAAAGGCATTGTTCGTCACCAAACTGTTCCTGGATGGTTGGGAGAAGTTGCTCTCGGAGGATGTGTTGATACCATTCTTTATTCATGGCTGTGTTCTTAGGCAAAATTGTGAGTGAGCCCACTCCCTTGGCTGAGAAGCAACCCCACACATGAATGGTCTCAGGATGCTCTACTGTTGGCATGACACAGGACTGATGGTAGCGCTCACCTTGTCTTCTCCGGACAAGCTTTTTTCCGGATGCCCCAAACAATCGGAAAGGGGATTCATCAGAGAAAATGACTTTACCCCAGTCCTCAGCAGTCTGTACCTTTTGTCGAATATCAGTCTGTCCTTGATGTTTTTCCTGGAGAGAAGTGGCTTCTTTGCGGCCCTTCTTGACACCAGGCCATCCTCCAAAAGTCTTCGCCTCACTGTGCGTGCAGATGCATTCACACCTGCCTGCTGCCATTCCTGAGAAAGCTCTGTACTGGTGGTGCCCCGATCCCGCAGCTGAATCAACTTTAGGAGACAGTCCTGGCGCTTGCTGGACTTTCTGGGGCGCCCTGAAGCCATCTTCACAACAATTGAACCACTCTCCTTGAAATTCTTGATGATCCGATAAATGGTTGATTTAGGTTCAATCTTACTGGCAGCAATATCCTTGCCTGTGAAGCCCTTTTTGTGCAAAGCAATGATGACGGCATGTGTTTCCTTGCAGGTAACCATGTTTGACAGAGGAAGAACAATGATTCCAAGCACCACCCTCCCATTGAAGCTTCCAGTCTGTTATTCGAACTCAATCAGCATGACAGAGTGATCTCCAGCCTTGTCCTCGTCAACACTCACACCTGTGTTAACGAGCGAATCACTGACATGATGTCAGCTGGTCCTTTTGTGGCAGGGCTGAAATGCAGTGGAAATGTTTTTTTGGGGGATTCAGTTCATTTGCATGGCAACGAGGGACTTTGCAATTAATTGCAATTCATCTGATCACTCTTCATAACATTCTGGAGTATATGCAAATTGCCATCATAAAAACTGAGGCAGCAGACTTTGTGAAAATTAATATTTGTGTCATTCTCAAAACTTTTGGCCACGACTGTGCATGGTCAGTGCCAGAGTGTGTGCATGTGCCAGTGTGTGTGTGTGTGTGTGTGTGTGTGCGCGCGGGGGTGGGATTCACTCTGCGACAAGTGCATCTATCTTTATATGTTTCATGTCTGTACCTCTTTCTCCCAAATCTGAAGAGTAGTATAGCTTATTCCTCTGAACTCACAAGGGCAGATGGCGTGGAATGTCATCTTCCTTCAGAATGACGTACAAGATATGTGGGTAAAATACTGTATGTTCCAATAGGACTGCTGTTTTAGACAGCATGCGACAAATCACAATGAAAGCATTCTTGTGTCATACAACTGATGAGTCATTTAGCTCTGCTAGAGGAGAATGAAGTAGACGTTCTCATGTCTTGCCGGTAGGAAATGTAACATTCATCCGTTTGACTTGTTCATCAGGCCTACACGTGGCATTAATGTTCCATGCTCATTAAAGGCATGGATTATATGGTCCAACATCATCCAACGTATTCCAAAAATTCCCCAAATACCATTGAACGCTTGTGTTTGAACAACACCATGTGAAGGGAAGAGTGGCAGAAAGAGATACAATCAAAATACAGTGATCTTAGAGAAGGGACGGAAAAAAATTGAGAAGGAGAGAGAGACTCGTGTAATGTATCCAACAGCACGTCTCACCTTGATAACCTCGTCGAGATCCGGAACATCCATGTGTCAGAATAAGAAAGGCCACACAAAGGGTATTCCTTTCGTCCGACTGTCTCGACAACAATCCATATCCCATAATACCTTTTTCCAACCCCGACTTCAAATAGGCCCTGCTTTGTCACAGGATGTGGAGGTACACAGTGAGGCTCGCACAAGCTCAACGAGGCATTATATATCCGGCAACGGCGGACGTCTTGTGATAGTCCATCGCTATAAATGAGCTCTTGGAAGGACAGAAGGATGGGGGGAAGAGATGAGGACTGGGGATGAGCCGTGCGTCTTTAAAAAGGGTATTATCACCAAACAGCATGGGCTGTGGTTAGGGGAAGCCTTTGGCTTTCAAGGGCCTCTTACTGTCTGTCTGAGAGGACTCAGCAGACAGAAATGTGTACACACTAACACACATGCATGCATACACATTGGCATTCACAAACACACAGGTTGGGCAGGTTGGGTTGCTAATATCAGAACCTCAGGTACTGGCATTTAAACTCTAACCTGCTTCAGGGGCCCTGCTCTGTGACCTACTATGTGCTACTTCCAGCCTCTCTCATGTGTCTGTCCGCCTGTCTCCGTCTGTCTGCCTGCCTGCCTGCCTGCCTGCCTGCCTGCCTGCCTGCCTGCCTGTCTGTCTCCGTCTGACTGTCTGTCTCCGTCTGACTGTCTGTCTCCGTCTGACTGTCTGTCTCCGTCTGTCTCCGTCTGTCTCCGTCTGTCTCCGTGTGTGTGTGTGTATAAGAGGTCCTCTTTGCCAAGATTTTGTCAAACATCCCAATTAGCAATCTTAGAAAAATATTCAAAGGCTTCACAGTCAAACATCTAAATATTCATTCCAAGTTTATGCGATACAGATGTAGGGTTTTAATTTGAGCCAGTTTGCTACAGCAGGAAAATAATCTTGCAGCATGACAAAATGTGAATTATTATGTGGATTATAATTAATGGATATTTTTGTAGGAGTTGATACATTTGATATAAGGGAAAATCAAGTCTGAAATGTAAAAGGGGAAATTACAAATATCAGAAGCCTTTTTAAATCTTAAATCTCGTGCCACAGGGTGATCACATTAAGATCCTACATCTGTACTTCAGAACGTGACGCCAAGCAGAAAAAAACAGTCATCTCCCTCACAAGCTCCACAGAACCAAATGATCTCAGATTTGTCAGACTGTGCTTTTGGATATTTGTTTGGAAACTGTGTCAGTACTATATCCGCCTCTTAGACATTCAAGTTCCTCTAAGAACAGGAGGGGGTAAAAGAGAGGGGAAAGAAGGGTGAAAAACAGAGGAACTTTTCACAATGTCTGTGCAAGTCAAAACACTGTCTGCAAATACATGTCAAAAGGCATCACACCTTCGCATAGCGCTGCAGGGATAAAGTGTCACTCCTTACATCTTCTCTGACAAGAATGTAAATTTATTCATCCACTGTATTTGATTTATCACCCTATTTTGGTCTTTGATCAACTGTTGAATGTACCATTCAGGTGGGTGACTAACTCTGTCGATCACCTATCAAATCAACCTCACGCCTCCTCACCAGTAGAGTGTTTGTCCTCAGTCTCAAGGAGTGTCCACAGATATCTCCCAGCTGGGATTTGGACAGGCACATCAAACCAGGAGTTGATTGACAAAATAGACAGGTGGTATTTCTGTCTGAGGGAAGAAAACGATGTGGCTGTCAATACAAAGCCCCCAGAATCAAAACAGTGAATGTCATGACTACCCCATCTAGTAGTATTGGGATTCGTAGATGTTTGTGTCTTGAAAAGCACGACTCAAAGGACTGGTTTTAGTTTTTGTGTGTAAATGTGGGATATTGACTTTCTATTTACATGCCAAGACACCAAGAAAAAAAGGAAAATAATCAGTCAATCAAACCACTGGGTACTGTATACTGACTTTCAGTGCTTTTGATCATTTGCGAAACTTTATACATTATTATAACTTTTTGTGTGCCCTATAACCGGGATTGATTTAGATCATGAGTTCATTATTCAGGGGTACATTCATTCCCTTTAACTTTTTGTCATTGCACTTAAACCATTTGCGGGAGCGGAACATATTTTCTTAGAAAATTATTTGGTTTCCTAAAACCCAGCAGAACAGAAACAGCTCATGTCAAGACATGAACAACTGTCAATGAGCCAAGCATGAACGACCCTAGAATGTAACAAAAAGCATTATGTATGCAGACACATTTCCCTCTGGTCCTGTAATGGACTATAATCTACCATCTTTATGATAGATATGTTTCCAAGATCACTTGGCACACTCAGACTCTCATCTCACATACCTCAAATAATAACCCATAATGCACTGGCAGAGAACAAACCTTGTGTAAACACCAAAAGCCATTTCCAATAAAAGTTAGAATGCACCTGTCCATCAATGTCTAGCTTTTTCATTACCATTCAAGATATTGGAGCCATGGAATGGCATTTCCCCTTCAAGTAAATGTTCTGTGATTGAGTGGACCGGCGGCCATATTGAGTGGACCGATAACCCACACGATGACTGCTTCCGTCTATCCAGTCAAATTGAAATGGTCTGAGGAGCTTTGTCCATTCTAGTAATTCTCTGTCTACACTGCAGTGCACAAAATGTGGTGAGTAGTTAACTCAATGAGAAAGACAATAGTTGAACAGTTTTGAACAAATGCATTTCTTTAAATTTAAAAGAGAAGCAAGAGCGAGTGAGAGTGTTGTATTTTTTTTCACTTTCACTTACAGTAGCTAGAGAATGCAGCAAGCTAGTTTAGCCTACTCAAACACCCAGCCCAAACAGAGAGGGATGCTATGTTAGCTAGCTGGCTATGGCTATCCAACTCTGGAACTCTTCCAAGTCAAAGTAAGCTTTTGGTTTTATTAATTAATTGCCCGCCGGTGTAACTGCTGAACTGTTTGCTGACTGCATGATTGTAGCGGGTTTACTAATGCGTTAGTTATAGTAGCTATGTTGACTATGATGTTAGTTAATATGGTCACAACAATGTCGGCTGTGTGTAGCGGATATGATATGAAGGTGTGGCTTGGGAAGGATTTTTTGCATGGTCACTGCACTGAAGCACACAAGCATAGGAAAAGGTGAGAGGAGGACAGTGCGTAGATGCGAGAAGGAATTAAACAACGAGCAAAATGATCATGCTGTTTGTATGGGGCTGCTATGAAAGTGAACTGTGTTTGCGTGTGATCAGGTGTGTATTCATTGTACCGATTCTATTGAAAAACGTTTCTTAAAAGGAAGCAAACGGAACAAAGCAGGGATATACAAACCTGAATTTGATCATTGAAACTCTCGTTTGCAACTGTTGGACTAATGATTACACGCTAGATCAGCTAGATGCAGGCAAGAGTGTGCAAGGCAGTAATGAATGTGTCACTGTCTGTCACCTTGATTACTCCATTTTTTCTCTCGACCTGTGCACCTATGTTGAAAACTTGAATTCATAGGCTAGGTTGTAGTAACCTCATGATGTGTATATGAAAAATGTGAGTATCATGTAGTAGCCTAAACCTGTTGATGTTACATTGAGCTGTGTGAATGGTATATGAATGACAGTCATCCAATATGCTGTAATAGAAATGAGATTAACATCCTCCCTCACTGACCGACACTGACTGCAGCTATATACTTATTAAGTAGACTTTGACTTAAGAAGATTGTTGTGCTCACTTCACCATATTGATTTAATTGAATTAGTGTTTTTTATGTAGAGAACTTATCCGGTTTTACAGTGTACGTTTGGAGCAATCCATTTAGGCCATGTAATGGTTCTAGGGGGAAAGAGCCCCAAGCCCGGTGACCATGAGGACCTCCCATCTATCCCAGCCAGGATTAAGAATCCAGAGGTCAGCTCAGGAACATTGGCCCTCCTGCATTTGGCCATGTATGTTGATAGGGTAATAGCTTATAAAACATTGCCATTGATTTCCAGGAGACAGACAAAGCTCAGGTCTTGGACGTTATAGGGGAGGGGGTGGACATCAGCAAGCTCAGTGCTAACCCGTACCTGCTCTCCAAGGGTTGGTCTACGAGAGGTCAGAGTTCACGGGTTGCCAAAAAAAGAGTGATGAGACGCATTATCTCAACATACATTTTTGTCTTAAGACCAGCCATAAGGCTATTGTGGAAGACATGAGACAATAGTAACATTAATGTCATAAAACAATGTCCAAATTCACTGGATACATGTTCCCATATGGGCATATATTGGGTGTTGGATATGAATACTCTGGTTGACCCTTGTAATATAGTAACTGTGGTTAATGATCATAATGTATTGTCCTGTTGGATTAAATTGATTGATTGGTAAGGTGTATATATTACAATGGGGAGACAGAGCATTCAATCAGTATTACCCCAAGAAAGAGGGTTACCCTGGGAAACATGGTTTCACAACAGAAACCCCTGCATTGCCATTGCCGGACACTAGAGACATAACACACTGAACCAACTATGTTACACTTCACCCCCCTTTGACCTCCTCCTCACTGCACCTGGGTCACTGCACCAATTTTGTCTGGGGTTGGAAGCCTGCCCTCTTGAGCTGGCAGAGCTAAAGCTTAGGCATTCGTTCGGGGAGCTAACACAAGACTTCAGGTCCAACGCAGGTTGCCAGATCAGCACACATTTCAGGCCAGAGGTCTAGTACTGCTATTGTAAATCGTTATGTTACAGGGAGACCTGGGGTTGCCAGATTGTGGACTAACCTGAGGGGGAGGCAGCCCACCGGCTCCAGGTGGGCAATCTGGCAACATGGTGGTCTTTTGAGGAGTGCTGCACTGGCAGTTAGGGGAAGGGTTGGCCATGCTCCAGTTTCCGTTGATGAAGATGTTGCTGATAGAGGGATCCACTGTGGGAGTGAACCACTTAGAATCATTCGGGACACATGGGAGATTTCTGGAGAAAAAGGGGTAAAACAACAATGATAATGATGAAACATGAGAATCCATTTGCTAACCTTCATAAGAAACCAGCATAATTCAATAAAGAATACATCCGAATAGGAAAAATGGTACTTCGGCAGAAGAATTCTCAGCAGTTATCCTCAGAAAGACATGCCATTCTCATATAATACCCGTTTTAGGTCAAGCTCTTTCTAAACGTAGATAATAAATCACGTTATCAACACAGCTACAGCATACAAGTCTCCTAATCTAAAACATGGAGGTAATGTAGCATGTTTCAATAAGCAGCTGAAGAATTAGGGAAGCAGAACAGCTTGATAAAGCATGTTGAACCTGATCAGGCTTGACAGAGAGAAGATAGAGCAGATATAGGATATCAGGGGTACTTACTATTGTCAACATTATTTCAACCCCTAACCGTAAAAAAACAAGGCAAATCTACACAATACAAACATCATTCACCTCTGGGAACCCCAGAACAAATGAATATAAAATAAATGGTGGTATATAAGTTAGAATGAAGCCGTGAATAATGTATTATGTTTATTCATGTATTATACGATACATTGTAAATGCCTTCAGTCGTATGCAATTAATATTTGAAGAATCTTATTCCATGGTTGGATTAAGTCAATGATTTACTTTACCGCATGGATATTGTGTTAGAACATGTAAGAATAAAACTGAACTTTGTCTCTCAAAGAATTATCCTCCATGAGATATTCAACTTCAGATTCGGTCAAAACATAATTTTTATAAAAACATGCCAATGGGCCATACTTTGATCCAATTCCAAATCAACCAGCTTTAGATTTGGTCAAAACAACATGTTTATTGTCTTATTGAGGTGAGCAATGTGCCAATGGGGGAGATGTTTGCCCAATTTCAAATCGACCCATAGCCCCCACCCAAAATGCACCGGTGGCGATCTGAAGGAATGACAGACAAGGAAACAATGTGGGAACATTTACACCAAGCATATCAGAGGGTATGCAATCCTTTCGAATGTTCAGGAGTCTTATGGCTTAGGGATAGAAGCTGTTTAGAAGCCTCTTGTACTTCCTGGACAATGTAGCTATTGTCATGCTGTGCAAGAACATTTGAAACAGGAGAAACACTGCAAACAAAACAAATGTAGTAATAATCTGTGGATTGAGGGACAGGTGTGTTAAAATGGCCGCTGGTCATACTTACGGTATCGGGTTGTTGGCCATGCAGCGAGTCCCAAACCCAGGATTATTCACCAAAGAGTCCGCCACCCGAGCAACCTCCGTGTTATTTGGCGGTCCATCATTGCTGTAATGAAATTGGACCTTGTTAGCTAGACTCCAACACTATCCCTTACAGGAGGGCTAATTATCGACATAATCCAAGGTGATCGTCTAATCATTTAATTGCCCACCATCTTGGATTTACAAAACATCCCCAGTCCTCACGATAACAAACAGACTGTGCACATATTCAGAGAATGTGGAAACAGAACATTTTGAAAGGTGCAAACTGCAATTTCTACATCCCTCCAACCACATCCCTTAGATTGACAGGAAACCAAGTGGTGGGGCTGCCATTGACTGAAAAACAAACGAAGCATTGTGGCTTTAAGAGCTGAATGTGAGGCAGAAGTTCAGGCTCAAAGCACTTGGATCATGACCTGACCAACTGTTTATCCTGGTGGAACTTTGGGAGTTTCAATTACTGGACCAGATACCGTAACCGGGGTTGATCAAGCACGCTATAGCATTGATTAGTTCACGGAGGGTATGGCCCACGGGAATCAACAAAGATGAAGAGAATGGGTATAATGTATCCATCTCTAGATAGAGAAATTTGCCAAAAGGAAATGAGACCAAAAGGTGTTTTTTTTTGTACTTTTGGATTTAAAGTAGTGCATGATGCCCAGCTAACATGCAACCAGACTTAGTTTAATAAAGGATGAATGAAGAATCGTTGTATGTCGCTGGTATTTTGTTGAGAACATTACATTTCCAAATGAATACACACCACTGAGCACGTATGGGTGAGAAAAGCTCTTGGCATTCTGACTGAATGGAGCACATGTCAACATAACAAACTCTGTGTGTGTATATGTGTGTGTGTGTGTGTGTGTGTGAGTGTGTGCGCACGCATGCTTACGTGTGAGAGTGCGTGTGTGTGTGCATCAGAGCACGCTATTGTACATATGTGCCTGGAGGAAAAACAGACCGCTTTCTACAATCAATGTATACACAATCTCTGCTCTTTGTCTTGAGTGTACCTTGGCGCTGCGAAAACAGCTTTTTATAAAGATCATGGCTAGGGTCCAGCTGTAGTCACTGCTGGCCAATGGGATTAATACAATGTTCATAGGCTCATTTATCTCTCATGAAGGTCAACCTATAATTTCCGCCACCATAAGCGAGGAGTCCAATCGAAGTGGCTGATTGTAAAAATGGATTTTGCTCAGCCATCTGTTTTAACATTAACAATAGCTGGGTCTGCTTCCCAAATGGCACCCTATTCCCGATATAGTGTACTAGTTTTGACCCGGGCCTGTAGGGCACTGGTAAAAAGCAGTGCACTATAAAGGGAATAGGATGCCATTTGGGAAGCACTCTTATTCAAAGTAACAAGACAATTGGGGGATCAAAACGAGCAGAGACAGACTGGAACTAATCTTAGGTTGAATCGTAGGTATATCTACAGAAAGGGAAAATCAGGTAATAGTCTATTTAGATGCAATGAGATAACAACAAACAATGCAGATCTGAGTGTTGAAATACTAATTTGGGAAATAAAATAGGCTTAATGTTCCCGGAAGGAAATATGATGTGTTTCCTTGAGTGTAAAATATAAATGGTTACTTTCTCATCAGACTGCTTTGGTAGAAAGGATGGTTTTGATCATCATAGCCTCCACTCTCCTGGTAAAGGAAAATCAGTCAGGTGGATGAACTTTGTGAAACGTCACAGAGTAACAGAGTAGAGAGTAGTCTAATTAAACATGCAACCCCCTCCTTTCAACTCCCCTAATATCTGAGACAGCATTGTACGGATATTACATGTTAAAGGAATGAAGTCCTAAGACAATTTTGTCCATGGGACAATTGTGTTTGAATCTAATAGTGTCATCAATGTACGACCATACTGTGATATGAATTTAGTATCAGGACGACTTCTTTTTAAACCAATCTTTTTAACCTGCATTTGAATCTGCATTTTTTTGCCACATTTCCCAGGCACATTTGGTTGACATTGACTAATTGAGCTTGTATGAATTATGCA
Organism: Salmo trutta; assembly: GCF_901001165.1. Lineage (NCBI taxonomy): Eukaryota > Metazoa > Chordata > Actinopteri > Salmoniformes > Salmonidae > Salmo > Salmo trutta. Next base: position 46,684,947 of record NC_042961.1, on the reverse strand, counting down.
TACCTTCTCTGTCTCAGCCTGGTATGGCTTTCCAGCTTAAGACTTCACAAAGGGAAGTGTCTTAAAATTATTCAGGGGAGAAGACAATATGCAGTAATTGACCACAGAGAATGTCAGAGAAGAGAAAGAACTTCAGCTTGCTAATGATGTGACACATAACCAGGCTAGATTCTGGTCGTTCTGTTGAGTTCTGCATATTTAATGTGGCGTAACAATTGCAGTTAAAACTCACTGCCTTTAGTCTAACTTTGACTAAGAAGGTGAAGCTCTACCTGTGATTTCCATAGCAACATGCTAGAGCCTGATATTGTCTGTTTAAAAGCCCAGTGCAGTCAAAAATCTGTTTTCCCCATATTTCTTGTATCATATTGTAAAACAGCTGATGAAACTAATATTGTAGAAGTGTGAATAAGTTTGATCAGTGTTATTCCTGATATTTGCTGGTTGAAAGTACAATCTAATCAGCAGGTTTGCATGGGGGCGTGTTTCGGCTTTCCATGTTGACTGGTTGAAAGTACAATCTAACCAGCAGGTTTGCATGGGGGCGTGTTTCGGCTTTCCATGTTGACGTCACCATGTGGTTAATTGGTTTATAGACCAATAACAAAGAGAGTTCCAAACCTCTCTGCCTAGAACAGCTAGTTTTCAGTTTTCCCCTCCCCACTCAGACCACTCCCAGAAAGATTCTTCCTTGAAGATAAAAAGCAATTTTTGCCCATTTTAATGGAACACTGTTACAGCAATGTACTTAATTGTTACCCAGAAATGATTTGATATTGCTATAAAAACGGCTGCATTTGGCCGCCTTTAAACTGTCCAACGGGATCAATCTATTACAATGCAATGATCTCCCCTGGATAAAATAAGCAAACCTCAATAGAATATCAATGTGCGGGAGCAGGGACTCCAATAAGATTCATTGTCACTGCAGCGGTTGGATACATTAGCAGAGTATCGGCAACTCTATGAAATATTCAACATGTTTTTCACATTATATCTACGTTTTTCGGGATGTATTTCAGATGCAAACCCCAAAACACAGAAAATGAAATTCTCAAAGAAAATGTACTGATGGTGAACTTTCACAGAAGATATCTGTGTTACTGTAAGTCTAAAAACAGGCTTGTCGATATGTTATGTATTGAATACTTATGTTGCCCATAATAGGACAGCCTCAATCTCAGGAGAACATAAAATCCTGCTGAGATTGAGGCTATCCTAATATGGGCACGGTAAATGTAAGTGTTTTTTTTGGGCCACTTGAACAAAGAAGAGCTGTAGAACTTTTTGAAGATCTGAGGGCCCATGACAAATCTTTTCAGCCTCCTGAAGGGGAAGAGACATTGTCGTGTGTTTGTGTGTGTGGACCATGTTAATTCCTTTTTGGCGTAGACACAGAGGAGCTTGTAGATCTCAACCCTCTACAGCCCCGGTGATGTAGATGGTGGCGTGCTCGGCCCTCCGTTTCCTGTAGTCCATGATCAGCTTTGTCTTGATGACGTTGAAGGAGATCATCTTGACTGAATGCATCACCGCTTGGTATGGCAACTGCTTGGCAACCGACCACAAGGAGCTACAGAGGGTAATGCGTACCCTGCAGTACATCACTGGGACCGAGCACCCAGCCATCCAGGACCTCTATACAGTATAAGAGGCTGGCCCTAAAAATTGTCAAAGACTCTAGCCACCCAAGTAATAAACTGTTCTCTCCGCTACCGCACGGTAAGCGGTACTGATGCACCAAGTCTGGAACCAACAGGACCCTGAAAAGCTTCTACCCCCAAACCATTAGACTACTAAAAAGTTAACCAAGTAGCTACCCGGACTATCTGCGTTGACCCTACTTGCACAACTCTTTTGACTCGTCACATATGCTGCTGCTACTGTTTATTATCTATCCTGTTGCCTAGTCACTTTATACCAACCTATACAGTACCTACTTATTCAAGGGTTTTTCTTTATTTTTACTGTTTTCTACATTGTAGAATAATAGTGAAGACACCAAAACTATGAAATAGCACATATGGAATCAACACAAAAAAGTGTTAAACAAATCAAAATATATTTTATATTTGAGATTCTTCAAAATAGCCACTCTTTGCCTTGATGACAGCTTAGCACACTCTTGGCATTCTCTCAACCAGCTTCACCTGGAATGTTTTTCCAACAGTCTTGAAGGAGTTCCCACATATGCTGACCACTTATTGTCTGCTTTTTTTCATTCTGCGGTCAAACTCATCCCAAACCATCTCAATTGGGTTAAGGTCAGGTGATTGTGGAGGCCAGGTCATCTGATGAAGCACTCCATCACCTCCTTGGTCAAATAGCCCTTACACAGCCTGGAGGTGTGTTGGGTCATTGTCCTGTAGAAAAACAAAAGATAGTCCCACTGGCGTATCGCTGCAGAATAACGTGGTAGCCATGCTGGTTAAGAGTGGCTTGAATTCTAAATAAATCACAGACAGTGTCATCAGCAAAGCACCCTCACACCATCACACCTCCTCCTCTGGGCTTCATGTTGGGAACCACACATGTGGAGATCATCCGTTCACCTACTCTGTGTCTCACAAAGACACGGCAGTTGGAACCTGCAATTCAACCATGAAGGTCTGTTTCATGCAGTCTCCTAGGAACAGTTGATGTTGAGATGTGTCTGTTACTTGAACTCAGTGAAGCATTTATTTGGGCTGCAATTTCTGAGGCTGGAAACTCTAATGAACTTATCCTCTGCAGCAGAAGTAATTCTGGGTCTTCCTTTCCAGTGTTGGTCCTCATGATAGCCAGTTTCATCATAGCGCTTGATGGTTTTTGCGACTGCACTTGAAGAAACTTTCAAAGTTCTTGAAATGTTCCATATTGACTGTCCTTCATGTCTTTAAGTAATGATGGACTGTCATTTCTCTTTGCTTATTTGAACTGCTCTTGCCATAATATGGACTTAGTCTTTTACCAAATAGGGCTATCTTCTGTATACCACCTCTACCTTGTCAGAACACAACTGATTGGCTCAAATGCATTAAGAATGAAAGAAATTACAGAAATCTACTTTTATAAAAGCACAGTTGTTCATTGAAATGCATTCTTGGTGACTACCTCATGAAGCTGGTTGAGAGAATGCCAAGAGTGTGCACAACTGTCATCAAGACAAAGGGTGGCTACTTTGAAGAATCTCAAATCTCAAATATATTTGTTTCACACTTTTTTGGTTACTACATTATTCCATATGTGCTATTTCATAGTTTTGATGTATTCACTATTATTCTACAATGTAGAAAATTGTAGAAATAAAGACAAACCCTTGAATGAGTAGGTGTGTCCAAACTTTTGACTGGTACTGTATGTACTGTACTACCTCAATTACCTTGTACCACTGGACATTGACTCGGTACTGGTACCCCATGTATATAGTCAAGTTATCGTTCCTCATTGTGTATTTATTCGTCATGTTATTATTTTTCTACATTTTTCTCTCTGCATTGTTGGGAAGGGCCAGTAAGTACGCATTTCACTGTTAGTTTACGAAGCATGTGACAAATAAATTGTGATTTGATTTGAGGTTAGAAAGAAATTGCGTATGTCCCATATGGCACCCTATTCCCTATGGAGTGCACTACATTTTTCAACAACAAAAAAATAAGTAGTGCCTTATATTGTGAATAGGGTGCTATTTGGGGCACACAGTAAGATGAATTATTTAGTATGCCATTGCAGACTCAACCATGGAAGGAAAGGACTAGCCTGGTCCTAGACCTTAATGTGCTTCAGACAACTTCTCTGACAATCAATGTCATGATGACATACAGTATGGGGTTGATATGACGGCGATAGTCAGAAGAGTTGGCTGAAGCACACACACTTAGAGACCAGACCTGGAATTAATGGAGTGCCTGATTTAGGGGAAAGTAATCAAAACAATGATTCCCTCCAAACATTGGAACTAGAAGCGATCCGCAGTATCAGCTACAGTATGTGTTTTCTGCATTCACATTAACTTCTTTGGGCTACATGGGACGCCAGTGAAATATCAGGGTGGCAAATTCAAAACAACAAAATCTCATCATTCAAATTTCTCAAACATACGACTATTTTACACCATTTTAAAGATGCACTTCTCCTTAATGTAACCACATTGTCCAATTTCAAAAAGGCTTTACAGTGAAAGCAAAACATTACATTATGTTAGGAGAGTACATAGACAAAAATAACCACACAGCCATTTTCCAAGCAAGGATATATGTCACAAAAACACAAAACACAGCTAAATGAAGCACTAACCTTTGACGATCTTCATCAGATGACACTCCTAGGACATCATGTTACACAATACATGTATGTTTTGTTCGATAAAGTTCATATTTATATCCAAAAACAGCATTTTACATTGGCGCGTGATGTTCAGAAAAGGTATTCCCACCAAAACGTCCGGTGATTGTGCACATCAATTTACAAAAATACTCATCATAAACGTTGACAAAATACATAACAATTATTTTAAGAATTATAGATACAGTACTCCTTTATGCAACCGCTGTGTCAGATTTTAAAATAGCTTTTCGGCGAAAGCACATTTTTCAATATTCTGAGTACATAGCTCGCCATCAAAGCAAGCTATACAGACACCCGCCAAGTTCTGGGGTCACCTAAACTCAGAATTAGTATCATAAATATTCTCTTACCTTTGCTGATCTTCGTCAGAATGCACTCCCAGGACTGCTACTTCCACAAGAAATGTTGTTTTTGTTCGAAATAATCCATATTTATGTCCAAATACCTCCGTTTTGTTTGTGCGTACAGAGCACTATCCAAAGGCATAACGCGCGAGCGTGGTACCAGAGACGAAAAGTCAAAATGTTCCATTACCGTTATTAGAAGCATGTCAAACGTTGTTTAAAATCAATCTTTATGGTATTTTTAATGCACAAATGCAATAATATTCCAACCAGACAATAGCGTATTCATTCCAGAAGAAAAATAAGGAAAGGCGCGCTCGCGGGATCGCGCATATCCAATCCCTTTGTCCCCAGGCAGTCCACTGATTGACTGAGCTCCTATACTCTGCCCAGTTACAGGAGACGGATGAAACAACTTTCTGAAGGCTTTTGACAAACAATGGAAGCCTTAGGAAGTGCAACGTGACCCCACAGACACTGTCGTTTCGATAGGGATAAGAAAGAAGAACTACAATTCTCAGATCTCCCACTTCCTGGTTGAATTTTTCTCAGGTTTTTGCCTGCCATATGAGTTCTGTTATACTCACAGACGCCATTCAAACAGTTTTAGAAACTTCAGAGTGTTTTCTATCCAAATCTACTAATAATATGCATATTCTAGTTTCTGGGCCAGAGTAGTAACCAGTTTAATTTGGGTACGTTTTTCATCCGGCTGTGAAAATACTGCCCCCTATACCTTAAGAAGTTAACAGTATGCTCATTGTTCATAACAACACAGTAGAACTACTTTACATCTTTTAAGAATTATTTTATATCTGTCCCGGTCAGGTTACCCCGCTGCGTTCGCTACGTTTATACATATTCAATACAAATATCAACATGTACACCTGCACTGAGAGGTGTCATTTTAAAGTCTGAGAGCATGACGTTTCAGTGGCTCACCTGTAGAATGTCGTTTGGGGCAGTCCGTACATCCAAGGCTGCAACTCCAGGTTGGGGTACTCAGCAAAAGGGGGGACGATGACGGAGAAGATGAGAGACAGGCAGACGAAGGCAGCAGGCAGAATCACCTGTGTGACATAGATATGATATCAGAATCAGCTGCAAAATGACGCTTCTTTGGTGATGCCTATTTTAGGTGTCCTATCCTGTCAATACACTGTTGTGACACTGTCACAACACAAGGCTGACACAATGCTTGTCATATCAGTTCATGACAATAACGTACTGTCCACATAACTCTGTAATGATACTAACAAAAGTTGCCTATTTTCCATGTTAGGACAGTGTCATGGCTGGTCTGTCATTCATGTCATCATGTGACAGACGCTACATGCAAGTCTTGCATACAGAGTACTGTTACAGTACAGTATGTTCTGTTATTAAGGTAATTTAATCTAATAGTGGGATATCTAAAATAATAATGTGTGTTACGGCACCACTTTCACCAGCCAACCAAACGAACAGAGCATATTCCCCATAGAACTAGAAGAGGGATGTAGTTTCATGTGTACGACCGAGGCTCACTCAGGCAGCATCAAAGTGTTATTGCACAATCCAATTAGTAAATGCTGGGAGTGATAATTTGTCTTTTCACTTGTTTCATGCTTTCACTCAGATTGGAAATGTGTACTGTACTGCACTGAATAAGCATCATTCAAATGAAGTACAGTGCATTCGGAAAGTTTTCAGACCCCTTGACTTTTTCCACATTTTGTTACGTTACATTTGTTTAAAAAAAAAATCATTTTAGAATAAAGCTGTAACGTAACAAAATGTGGAAAAAGGAAAGGGGTCTGAATACTTTCCGAATGCACTGTATCATTGCCACAAATCTATTAATCGTGCTTGCATTTGTGTGTGTGTGTGTGCGTGTGGCGTGTGCGTCCGTGCCAGTGCCTGTGTGTGCCTGCTTGTGTAGTTGTGGAAGAGATGGGTGGGGAGGGTAATTCCTAACATCTACTGCTACAGCAGTTACATCATCCTACCCCCATCATCAGCCCCAACCCCCACCCAATCTCTGTTACACTCCACAACAATAGTGATGCAAGCAAGAAGACATGAGACCGAAGCCTTTTTGTACCCGTGTCAATTATTATGCTCACCGTGAACTTGTTTTGGCTGCCATGCATGTGTAAGGAGTTTTATTAAACACTTTCAAACATCATCAATCGTCTCCCACTTTGCTTTATTCTCTTTTCTACCATCGAAGCTCACTGCCACAATTTCCTCCCTTTCTCTCTCTCGTGGAAATGTTCCCTTTTCATTTCCGTTCTTGGAGCTGACAAAAAGTCACAGATAGAATGCGCAATATCTCTTTAATCACTTGTACCGTTAGGTACTCCACTGAAGAGAGATGTTTGCTCAACTTGATTAATTGCATGCTGCAACTGCCGGAGCCCATTCAAACAGTACAATACATTTGAAAAAATGCTATATTTACCAGAGTTCTATGTAAATGCAGGCACCGGAAAAGGAATAGACCGCGTTTACTGAAAAGCGGCTTAATGAGACAATGCGTAAGATGGAGGACAACAGAACACACACTCTGACTGTAATTGTGTGTGGCAGCTTGTAGTAGTTCTTCTGCAAACGCCCCGCAAACAATACAGAAAAGTCATTACGTTCACAATGTCAATGCACTCTATAGACTGAGTTTAGCAGCACATACTCAAGTCTGGTGAAACAACGAATATCATCTTTCTAAATGGGTACAATACAAACACCAAAACACAATTATTGTGTTTTGTGATTCACTGTAAAATTTCATTTCATTTGAGGGCAGACTGGCTTGTTGGCACAATACATTTGCTTTTGTGAATCAACTAGCTTGCAAATGCACAGGTAATGTACAGTGTACATATTAGGACATACATACTGCATCAGACATCCAACAGAAAATGCATCCAACATGCTACGTGCTACTTGTCTGATGTGGCGTACGTCCTAATATGTACACCGTCCTACATGTAAAACAGACCATCAACCATAGAGACACAGTACCAGTCAAAAGTTTGGACACACCTACTCATTCAAGGGTTTTTCTTTATTTTTACTATTTTCTACATTGTAGAATAATAGTGAATACATAAAAACTATGAAATAACACATATGGAATCATGTAGTAACCAAAAAAGTATTAAACTAAATAAAATATAATTTATATTTGTGATTCTTCAAAGTAACCACCCTTTATCTTGACAGCTTTGCACACTCTTGGCATTCTCTCAACCATCTTCATGAAAAATGCTTTTCCAACAGTCTTGAAGGAGTTCCCACATATGCTGAGCATTTGTTGGCTGCTTTTCCTTCACTTTGCGGTCCAACTTATCCCAAACCATCTCAATTGGGTTGAGGTCGAGTGATTGTGGAGGCCAGGTCATCTGATGCAGCACTCCATCACTCTCCTTCTTGGTCAAATAACCCTTACACAGCCTGTAAGTGTGTTGGGTCAATGTCCTGTTGAAAAAACAAATAATAGTCCCACTAAGCGCAAACCAGATGGGATGGCGTATCACTGCAGAATGCTGTGGTAGCCATGCTGGTTAAGTGTGCCTTGAATTCTAAATAAATCACTTGAACTCTGTGAAGCATTTATTTGGGCTGCAATTTCTGAGGTGCAGTTAACTCTGTGTCTTCCTTTCCAGTGGCGGTCCTCATGAGAGCCAGTTTCATCATAGCGCTCAATGGTTTTGGGACTGCACTTGAAGAAACTTTCAAAGTTCTTGAAATGTTCCAGATTGACTGACCTTCATGTCTTAAAGTAATGATGGACTGTCGTTTCTTTTTCCTTATTTGAGCTGTTCTCGCCATAATATGTACTTGGTCTTCTTCCAAATAGGGCTATCTTCTGTATACCACCCCTACCTTGTCACAACACCACTGATTGGCTCAAACGCATTAAGATAAATAAATATACATTCTTTTTTTAACAAGGCACACCTGTTAATTGAAATACATTCTAGGTGACTACCTCATGAAGCTGGTTGAGAGAATGCCAAGAGTGTGCAAAGCTGTCATCAAGGCAAAGTGTGGCTACTTTGAAGAATATCAAATATAAGATATATTTGGATTTTTTTTAACACATTTTTGGTAACTACATGATTCCATATGTGTTATTTCATAGTTTTGCTGTTTTCACTATCATTATGCAATGTAGAAAATAGTAAAAATAAAGAAATGAATGAGTAGGTGTGTCCAAATCTTTGACTGGTACTGTACAGTATATGATATACTAATAGTGTTCTATTTAATTATATTCCATCAACAGGGATTTTGATAATCATCCTAATCATGACACCTTGGTCTCAATCCAGACCAGTGTGGAATCAATGTAGAACAACATAAGTGATATGCATTCCTCTCTCCACACTATGTATCTGACCTGGGATGTCAAGGTGATGCTACAGTATATAATGTACGATGTTGGCCATTAAATGCTAATTGACAGGAAATAACAATGACTCGCGATAATAAATTAGACTAATTCACAAGTGCTAATAACAGAGACTCACTGCAATACACAGGCTAATTTGATGACTAATAAGAAGAAATAAGCAATTGATGGAACATTTCAGAACACCACAGAAAGCTACTTCGGGGGCCAAGTTTAAGGATGTAACTTTGTTGCCATTGGTTACAGGTCTGAGAAGTCAAAGAGCAGCTCAGACCATCAACTTACTGACGAGTTAACCACAGGATAATAGAGAAATGGTAGAACAAAGAGACTGGAAGGACAATGTCGTAGGAGTCTACAAAAACAAGACTGTCCTTTCATTTCCCTGTAAGTATGATGCCCGAGATTGACATCATTCACTTTTCAATGAAACTGTCCAAGTAATTTGATCTTAAAATTACAACATATGCTGAGTCATGGGTCTGGTTTCCCGCATTCAATGTTTCTTATTTTTTATGATGATTGTTCTTCAAGTGCAATGTTAATACCAATTGTTTGGCATAACACACAAAAGTGTCATTAGATATCACTTCACTTTGCCGCAAACTATCGGCTGTATTCAAATGACACATTCACTCTTGGGAATGGCCAACATGTCTTGGGGGTGCACAGCAACAAAATAGTTTAATTCTTATGAGGGGCCTGATTCGCAACCCCCCCCCCCGTGCTTCCATTGGCGGGAGGGTCATCTGCTGTGGAGGCAGAGGACTTCCATTTTGAATCAAACACGATGCTTCCTCACACAAGTAGCTCTGGAATCCCCTTTCCAAAAGGCATCGCAATCAATCCCATGTACGCACGCCGAGCTCCGATTCAGTCGAGTTCGCTCACACGACACAACCAATGAGCTCGCCTCCCCACCACATCCATAAGCGTCCATCCCCTAACTTTCGTCCCCATAAATCACTTCCCTTTGAGTCTCACACCATCATCTCTTTTGAATTCCCCACCGGCTCGGCTTGAAGAGATGCTCTTCACAATCAGCTGACAATGGGAGGTGTTTACATGACGGTCAGGCCCTTTCTCAGTCCTGCAAGTGACATGAATGGGGAAGAAGAGAGGAGGAAGGAGGGAGGAGAGTAGCCCAGAAACAGTCTGCATCCCAATATTCCATAGGGCATTACTTTTTCAACTAGAGCTCAAAATGAAACGTATGGCAATATATCGGGAATAGGGTGCATTTTGGGAATCACTAACACTCCACACAACACTCCACACACACTTCCACACACCTTCCCTCGCTAACGCAACAGAGCGACGTCCGGGATTGACAGTGACTAATGGTGGGATCAGTATTGCAGAGTTACAGGAGGAAGTGTGTTCTATAACGCGGCAGGTGGTAGGTTTACACATGAGCAAATGGAAGGAGCGGAGTGGTGCACTTTATGATTACGATGCCTTTGGAGTGTAATTAATTCAATGTCGTGGTATCATTCATCGCTGATGGGGTTACACCACGTCTATACACGTGTTATGAATATAGATTTTCATCTTTGTGATTAATAAAGGGAGCAGAGCTCAAAATAAATGAGAAAAGAACAACAAATTCTCAGGTTGTAAGTCAACAATTGTGTATCCTCTCTGATGAAAGACAAATTGAAGTTGTCGTGTAAATAGATAACCGTGTATTGGTTCTGACTGGAAATTAAAATGACCCACAAAATGATAGAGACACACACTTAATAGGCTAATAGCAACCTGTCAGCGAGCTAATTGTTATGATAATCTTATCTGATACATAACTCATTAAACCACATTATTAGCATACTCGCAAATTAGGAAAAAAAAAACTTTAAACAAATCAGACATGTCTCTGACTTTCAGGTTCCTATGAATTTAAAGTGGAATCCGTTGTGGTGGGGAGACAAAGTTCACAGAGCTGGTGGCTGGTGTGTGTGTGTGTGTGTGTGTGTGTATGTGTGTGTGTGTGTGTGTGTGTGTGTGTGCGTGCGTGCGTGCGTGCGTGCGTGCGTGCGTGCGCGCGTGTGTGTTTACATTACAGAGCATCTCTTAAAGTTGTGACGACCTCCGTCTCCTTGGCAACAGCTAGAGACAGCCAAAATTCTTCAGATGAGATCAAATCTCCACTGCCCTTAAGAAACTGATCATGCATTCTAGGTGTGTTGCATACACAGATATATAGGGGCTGAGCATTCAAATGTGTGTTGTCCCCTAAAACAAGTTCTCTCATTAGCTCATTTCATTTCTCCTCCACAGATTCATTGGTTGGAAGTATTATCACATCTATTTATAAAACTACTTCCCTCCCACAGTGCAACCTATTTTTTACAATGTCAATTATTTTTTCATGACAGGACAACACTATACTACAGCTAAGGACTGTTCCTTGCACGACGCACCGTGGAGTGCCTGGATACAGCCCTTAGCCGTGGTATATTGGCCATGTACTACAAACCCCAGAGGTGCCTTATTGCTATTATTAACTGGTTACCAAAGTAAAAACAGCAGTAAAAATAAATGTCATACCCGTGGTATATGGGTACCACGGCTGTCAGCCAATCAGCATGCAGGGCTCGAACCACCCAGTTTATAACAGGGCATAGAGAACAATGGGGGTTATGTGTGGTCACTACCTGAGCAATGAGGCCTTTGCGGCTCCTGCGTGCGTGGTGAAAGCGTTTGATGAAGAGGGCCAGGAACTGTCTCCGGATCAGTTCCCATCCCGTGATCACACTGGAGCCCTTCCCATTCACATTGGCCACTCTCTCCACATCTAAAATGGAAGGCATACAAAATATCTGCATTACTACAGTCCGCTTTCTGTAGAATAGGATTGTATGAAGTGAATTGATAACCAACTGACAATCTGTTAGGCTCTTGGGTTTGTAGGAAGTGAATACAAATTATTTAGCTTCTCCCATAGCGTAAAAAGGAACAAAAAACAGTTATCAGTCTCCACCCAAAAGAGTAAAACAATCCCCACAAAAAAAAGCAACCCCTTATCAGTCTCAAAAGTCCAACCAAAATATTTTTGACACAAAGCATATTCAAATGGTGAACCGGCGTGTGATATTGAATTTGTTTCATAAATGGTCTTGCTCAGGGAGAAATTGCAAGATGGGAGACATGTTCTGATACTATTGAATGGTGGAAAATGAAAACCTCCTGTGAGAAATATTAATTCAAAGGGCAGTAGGACCATTTGGCTTTCCAAAATGGCCGCTAGTGTGGAAAAGCCACCTGTATGACAAATCAGCTATCTTGGCAACCAAGGAGAGAAAGGAGCACGAATTGTCACAATGACTGACCTTTTTTGCATCTTCTCCAGAGTTAATTGTCAGAGAGCAGCAAATAATGAGCCTTTTTTTTGACATGAATGTGTGTACTGCTGCAAGACGACAAGGCATTGACTCGGTATACGTACCCTCCACTCTGCTAGTGAACTTCACTTTCATCTCGTCTTCAGCTGGATAGTAACAATAGACCGGGAGGACATAAAGAAAATGGATCATGACCACACGTTACACTTAAACATCCCTTCTCTAGTTCAGAATAGGCTTAATTACTTTTTATTTTTTGACGATAACACTTATCAAAAGTTAATGGCGTACCACTTTTCCCAGGCATTTCGTCTGAAGTGTTCCCGACTTTGGTGAGGCTTTGTCGTTGCCTCTTGGATTCCCTTGAACTTCTTGTCTTGTCTCTTACCAAAGCTGCATTGATAGCTGAAAGAATACACTTAAGATGAGTTGTTTTGGCTTAATCCGTTTTCAGTTATGAACACCATACAGAAAGTACGTCAACCTGTATTGTGGCCTATACGATGTATTAGTACTAGCTGTGGGCACTAATACTAATATTATGATATTGATATCGATACGATCAAGGTATATCGTCATATCAGTTTCCTCTTCTTGGGACATCACGGCGGATGGGCTTCCCATTGCATTCAAATTAGTTGGGCAGGTTTAGGCTCCCAGAAGATTCACACCTGGCCCAATGGGCGATCAGCAAGTCTGGACTCTCGAGAGCAAAAGTGAACATTCACATAGTTGCAATGCTTTTTTTAATAAAACCAATACAAACTGATATCGTATCGATATTCCATATCAGTGCCCATCACCACACACTAATGTATGTAAAAACAGAAAACCCTAAAAGACCAGGGTTTTTAAGTAATTGTAAGATTTGAGATAAAAAGCGAAGGTTGGCTGTAGGTTGAAAAGCAAAGTCCTTTGGTAATTGATCCAACAAGGAAAATGCTGTTGAGTTATACTAAAAGAGTGCATAATCACTCAAACACTAGTTCAATCAATGTAGTACAGAGAATCATTGAAAATCAAAGCAAGACAGAAGACTCAATGATGTGTCTGTTCTAGTGTCGATACTTCATATAATCAGTCCACAATTAAACTATTTTACTAAATTGTTACATTTTAACCCCCCAAATTACAGTCAACCGCCATTTTACCTGGTATTTCCGCATCAACACCTGTGTCCTCTGCCACTTTGAGGAAAATCTGTGAGATGGAACGCAGCATAATTACCATGATATGAAATGGCTTTTTTTTGTCATCATTTTTCATCATTGAAGTGACCTCTATGTGTGTCTTAAACAAATGATCGACAACACTCCTGTAATTACAAAAACAAGGACTATCTTCATTACACTGATAAATAGTCCTCCTTCTCTCCTCCTGTATTACACACACACACACATCCACACACACATACACACGTACACACACACACACACAAAATATTGAAAATACCACGGACTGACATCTCGTTTCCCTTCCTTAAGTAAATATGTGCAGTAGGTACCACCTGAATAACCTTGTTGTGTCTGTTGAAAAGAAATTATTCACACTGCCTGCCGTGCCTCTTCATCTGCCAAGAATATCTGAGACATATGAGTTGTGTTTAACAACACTCACTTGGTGGTATGTAACTACCCTTGGCATAGTAAGCATTTGGTTAGTTCAGGAGAGCGCAGTGTATGTGTGTGTCTCGCCTGCCTCATACCTCCTCTAGTGTGGTATCTGAGATGCCATAGTTGGTGACACCAATGTCGGCCATCTTGAGGTCCAGCTCTTTGAAGAGGAGGGCAAAGGTGCCATCCTTGGCCCCGCCATAGGGAAGGATGTAGGTGATCTCCTGGCCGATGCTCTCGAGGAACACCGCCTCGGGAACATGCCGACACACCACCTTACTGACATCTATGAGCACAACATGATGAAGAGAAACAGGAAGGATGACTTGGATGTATTGAAAAGAACTTACAGTATAATTGTTGTCCTTTATATTGACAAATGACAATAATAACATTTGAAAAATTAAACCGTACAAGTCAATACACTGCATTTAAAATCATTGACGCCAACACAAAAACGTTATACAACTTTTTTACTTTTTCAAAAGTGAGATGAATCGGTGTCTCCTTAAGGCAAAAGTGTAAAGCATGTGAAGCCGATCCACTTTCCGACTTCCTCGTAAAGCCAAAGCCTCGCTTGGTTGAGCAGCTGTAATTATCTATGTGATCAATGGAGTAGGTGGTGTTTTCTTGGGCTGTGCATCCCAAATGGCACCCTATTCCCTATAAAAAGCGCAATACCTTTGATTTTGAGATTTGCTCTTTATATATCATGATGATGAAGAACTAACAAGATATGGCAATTCCAGTATCTCTTTGGAATGTATAATTTCATATCCACTTGCATATCTCGAATATCTTCCATACTTGTCATGGTGCTGGTTTTTGCAAAACTCAAAAACCAACTGTATCTCAACTCTGAATATGACCCTTAAAACTTCTCTAGGGTAGGGGGCAGTATTTTGACGTCCGGATGAAAGGCGTGCCCAAATTAAACTGCCTGCTACTCAGGCTCAGAAGGTAGAATATGCATATTATTAGTAGATCTGGATAGAAAACACTCTGAAGTTTCTAAAACAGTTTGAATGATGTCTGTGAGTATAACAGAACTCATATGACAGGCAAAAATCTGAGAAATATCCAACCAGGAAGTGTGGAAATCTGAGGTTTGTAGTTTTTCAAGTGATTCTCTATCCAGTATACAGTGACTTAGGGTTCATTTTGCACTTCCTAAGGCTTCCCCTAGATGTCAACAGTCTTTAGAACGTTGTTTCATGCTTCTACTGTGAATATGGAGCGAACAAAAGGGCTTGGAAGTTGATGAGTGAGAAAATTACATGAGCTCAGAGGTGCACGCTCACGTGAGAGCTGTGTTCCTTTTCTTTTCTGAAGACATTGGAATTGTCCAGTAGGAATATTACTGAAGATTTATGTTAAAAACGTCCTAAAGATTGATGCTATACATCGTTTGACATATTTCTACAAACGTAAATAGAACTTTTTTAGACTTTTCGTCGTGACATTTGCGCGCGCTTCCTGCATTTGGAGTAGTGGACTGAACGCGCAAACAAAAGGAGGTATTTGGACATAAATGATGGACTTTATCGAACAAAACAAACATTTATTGTGGACCTGGGATTCCTGGGAGTGCATTCTGATGAAGATCATCAAAGGTAAGTGAATAATTATAATATTATTTCTGAGTTTTGTTGACTCCACAAAATGGCAGGTTTGGTTTCGTGTCTGAACGCTGTACTCAGATTATAGCAAAATTTGCTTTCGTCGTAAAGCTTTTTTGAAATCTGACACAGCGGTTGCATTAAGGAGAAGTGTATCTATAATTCTTTAAATAACTGTTGAATATTTTATCAACGTTTATGATGAGTATTTCTGTAAATTGATGTGCTCATTCACAGGAAGTTTTGGGAGGCAAAACATTTCTGAACATTACACACCAATGTAAAATGGGGTTTTTGGATATAAATATGAACTTTATCGAGCAAAACATACATGTATTGTGTACCATGAAGTCCTATGAGTGCCATCTGATGAAGATCATCAAAGGTTAGTGATTCATTTTAGCTGTATTTCTGGTTTTTGTGACGCCTCTCCTTGCTTGGAAAATGGCTTTGCGGTTTTTCTTGTTTAGGTGCTGTCCTAACATAATCTAATGTTATGCTTTCGCCGTAAAGCCTTTTTGAAATCGGACAATGTGGTTGGATTAACAAGAAATGTATCTTTAAAATGGGATATAATAGTTGTATGTTTGAGAAATTTGAATTATGAGATTTTTGTTGTTTTGAATTTGCCGCCCTGCTATTTCACTGGCTGTTGAATAGTGTGTACCGCAGGTGGGACGGTGACGTCCCACATACCCCAGAGAAGTTAACCTGTTATGGATAGGGGGCAGTATTTTCATGGCCGGATAAAAAACGTACCCGATTTAATCTGATTATTACTCCTGCCCAGAAACTAGAATATGCATATAATTATTAGCTTTGGATAGAAAACACTCCAAAGTTTCTAAAACTGTTTGAATGGTGTCTGTGAGTATAACAGAACTCATTTGGCAGGCCAAAACCTGAGAAGATTCCTTACAGGAAGCGCCCTCTCTGACCATTTCTTGGCCTTCTACACTCTCTTTATTGAAAACTGAGGATCTCTGCTGTAACGTGACACTTCCTACGGCTCCCATAGGCTCTCAGAAGGCGGCAAAACGCTGAATGATGTCTTTGCGGGCCCTGGCTGAAAAACAATAGTGCTTTTGGATAGTGGTCGATCAGAGAACAGAGACTGGAGGCGCGTGCATGAGGCGACACCATGTTTTTATTATTTCGTCTTTGAACGAAAACAACGACTCCCGGTCGGAATATTATCGTTTTTTTACGAGAAAAATCGCATAAAAATGGATTTTAAACAGCGGTTGACATGCTTCGAAGTACGGTAATGGAATATTTAGAATTTTTTTGTCACGAAACGCGTCGGGCGCGTAACCCTTCGTCACCCTTCAGATAGTGTCTTGAACGCACGAACAAAACGCCGCTATTTGGATATAACTACGGATTATTTTGAACCAAACCAACATTTGTTATTGAAGTAGAAGTCCCGGGAGTGCATTCTGACGAAGAACAGCAAAGGTAATCCAATTTTTCTTATAGTAAATCTGAGTTTGGTGAGGGTCAAACTTGGTGGGTGTCAAAATAGCTAGCCTGTGATGGCGAGCTATCTACTCAGAATATTGCAAAATGTGCTTTCACCGAAAAGCTATTTTAAAATCGGACACCTCGATTGCATAAAGGAGTTCTGTATCTATAATTCTTAAAATAATTGTTATGTTTTTTGTGAACGTTTATCGTGAGTAATTTAGTAAATTCACCGGAAGTGTTCGGTGGGAATGCTAGTTCTGAACGTCACATGCTAATGTAAAAAGCTGTTTTTTTATATAAATATGAACTTGATTGAACAAAACATGCATGTATTGTATAACATAATGTCCTAGGCGTGTCATCTGATGAAGATCATCAAAGGTTAGTGCTGCATTTAGCTGTGGTTTTGTTTTTTGTGACATTATATGCTAGCTTGAAAAATGGGTGTCTGATTATTTCAGGCTGGGTACTCTGCTGACATAATCTAATGTTTTGCTTTCGCTGTAAAGCCTTTTTGAAATCGGACAGTGTGGTTAGATAAAGGAGAGTCTTGTCTTTAAAATGGTGTAAAATAGTCATATGTTTGAAAAATGGACGTTTTTGGATTTTTGAGGAATTTGTAATTCGCGCCACGCCTATCATTGGATATTGGAGCAGGTGTTCCGCTAGCGGAACGTCTAGATGTAAGAGGTTTAACAACCTCTTAAACGTAAGGGGCCCTATTTGATTTGTTTTATTTGGTGTGACTTACTACCATATATGGGCATACAAATTTATAAGGGCAGGCCCAGCTGATGACCTCATTTCAAGATGGCTGCTACCGACATTCTGGTTAGCATTGTGAAGCAGAAACAAAATAAACATTGAATACGTTGATACACACCGAAAGCCGGGACTTCACAGATCATTAGGATATCTCATTTGTCTGCCTGTGACCTACTGTTATTGATCACCAGCCCCGAGAGTCAATATTTTTATTTTACACAAAGTTTTCAAACAGCAAACATCTTACAAGGTAAGCTTTGATTTGAGGTATAGCTACATAGGGTGATTCTAAATGAATCCTTAGGTTGGAAGGAACAATGTTTTTTTGCCAATATTATCTGATGATGTATGACTTAATGGCAACATCGAATGGCCACCGAGTGACTAACTTTGCGCATCAAAAATATGATGTTGCCTGCTTACGCGCTGTAGGCATCCATTACACAGGGGATTGGCTGCTATGGCACCTTCACAGTCTTGTAGCCAATGAGATAAGTTTTCCAGGGATATGCAGTTGACCTGGGTGGGACAAACCAAGGCCTAGAACCTTTTATGCGTAATGCTAACTATTGCTACCTGGCTCAGAGATGAGACGCACTGAGCACGCTACATTACATTGTAAACAGATTTCATGACTTTAATTTCATCGCTTTAGCATAAAAGATGGCTGCTCAAGGAGGGAAAAAGGTCAAAACTAAGAATATCGAATAGGAACCTAAAAAGAAAGCAGCTATGAATAAGTATACTGCAATAGAAGCTTTGAATAAAATACTGGAGTCGGACTCGGATCAGGGGAACGATTTGGTCAACGAGGATTTCGACTCGGCAGACGAAGATTGCTTTCTAGAAGGATCCACTTTTAGATCTGTAAGTAAATTATTTTCATGACTTTAAATAGCTAATTTACGATAATGTATTTTATGTATTTATGTATTTTAGGATTATGCTTTTTATGCTTTGGATTTAGTTTACATAGGCCTATGTAACAACTAATTTCAAAGTTAATGTTGTAATTATAAGTAGTTATTGTCTATGTTTCGTATTAGTTCACTGTTTGCTGTTCTAAGTTTCATCCTTGTAACTTTGGAGAGGCCACTAAACTCTCGTGGCCATTGTTTATTTGTGGTTCTCACCTCTGCCTTTGTCTCCAAGGTATTACTGTTTTCATTGGGTGTGTCCTTCACACCTTCTGTGTGAGTCACTGTAAAGATAAAGGGTATGATTGGTGTTTTTCCTTTACAGTAATGCTATTTTGTAAATTTAGTCTTACAACAATATATCCCTTTATTTTATTCAGCACAGAGTGGAGGATGCAGAGGTTTTGGATGATGACATTTGGGAGCCACCCCACCCCACCCCAGCGAGCGACCCACTGCTATGACAATCACCCTGTCTGATGGTTCTACATCCACCACTCGACAAAGACACCACTCCTCTTCAACCACCCCCACTGCAGGCCCTGGCACCACTCCTCTCTCTGCAAGTTCATCTGGAGGTGTGGGGCAGGGAGGAGATCTAGGCCTCAACAGAGAAGAGGGAGAGGCAGTGGAAGCAGCAAAACAGAGGGAGATGAAACTGAGGACAGGGGGTTTACGGTCCTTGAAAATGATCAGGAGCCAGAGCAATTGAAGTTTCAACCCAAACTACCCGAATGCCCACAGTTGGTGAGTGATGAAACATACATCCCTTTACAGCTGTTTCAGCTCTACTTTACCACCTCTGTACTGGGAACACTAATTAGTATTACCAACAAGTATGGGGACAAGAAGCTGCAGGGGGGAAGGAAGCTGTCCTGGAAACCTGTCACCATGGGTGACATGCTCAACTACATTTCCTTGGTGATTTTCATGGGACTGGTAAAGGTATCAAGACTAGTTGACAACTGGAGCAAGTCCCCACTCTATCAGTTCTAGCTCCCCACCTCCATCAGTGAAAACCGATTCTTGGCCATCAACCGTACTCCTCACATGAGTGACACACAAAAGTATCAGGAGAATGACCAGAATAAGGGGACTGCAGGGTATGATTGTCTTGCAAGAGTCAAGCCCCTTCATCATGACATGGTGGAGGCATGCAAAACTTACTTCCAGCCTGCTCAAAATCTATATATAGATGAGCGCATGGTTGCCTCAAAGGCTAGAATTGGCTTGAAGCAATATATGAAAACTAAGCTGACCAAATGAGGCTACAAGCTCTTTGTTCAAGCGGATTCAGTCTCTGCCTACACATGGAACTTTTTCATCTATGAAGACGATCACACCCGCTGGGTAGGGCCTTAGTTATGACTCTGTCATGCAGCTGATGGACTTCTCCTTACTTGGCACTGGGTACGAGCTCTTTGTGTACATTTTTTTTACTAGTCCCATGCTTTTTTCATAGAAGTCTTGAAAAAGAAAATAAGGGCTTGTGGCACCATTTGTCCTAACAGAATCGGTTTCCCCAAGACCAAGGTAAACGACATGACAAAGACATTGGAGAGGGGACCATACGTTGGATCAGGACTAACAAACTGCTTTTTGTGAAATGGTAGGACACTAGGGAAATAACCATGCTCACCACACAGCATAAGCCATGCAATAACGACCATGTCTCAAGGTGGGTGAAAAATGGCAATGGGGCATGGTTGAGGAAGAATGACCCCATTCCTGTTTCTTTGAAGGACTACAATGCCAGCATAGGGGGTGTCGACCTATCTGATGCTCTGCTACCAGGTCCTCCACAAGACCAGGAAGTGGTATAAGGCTTTTTTTACCACTTTGTGGACATTGCTACAGTAAAGGACTTCATTCTCCACAAGTAGATGACCAAAGCAAAAGGTCAAACCCCTCTCTCCCAGTTGGCCTTCTGAAAGCAGTTGGTGTTGGAAATGTCTGAATTGGGGGCCCAAAGCAACCTCACAACCATCACAAGACCCCCCCCCCCCCCCCCCCCCACTCAAGGTGAGCGCCACTATTCAACACACATGCCAAAAGACTTTAAGGAAGAACTGCACGCATTGCACAAAACACAGGGGAGAAAAAGTGTGAAATGCCAGATCTTCAGGCTGAAATGCCAGTTCACTTTTTGTTTCCTGGCAGAGAGGGACTGCTTCAAAGACTATCATGACATGCACAAGCTATGGTGAAAGTGAAATCTAATCATCTACACCTGGGATGAGGTAATACAGTATTTTAAGACATGAAGTTCAGACAATCCAGAAAATGTCAAGAACTTTGAAAGTTTCAATTGCAGTCACAAAAACCAAGCGCTTATGATGAAGCTGGCTCTCATGAGGACTGCCACAGGAAAGGAAGTTACCTCTGCTGCAGAGGATAAGTTCAGTAGAGTTACCAGACTCAGAAACTGCAGAACAAATAAATGCTTCAGAGTTCAAGTAACAGACACATCTCAACATCAACTGTTCAGAGGAGACGGTGTGAATCAGGCCTTCATGGTTTAATTGCTGCAAAGAAACCACTACTAAAGGACACCAATAATAAGAAGAGACTTTCTTGGGACAAGAAACACAAGCAATGGACATTAGGCCGGTGGAAATCTGTCCTTGGTCTGATGAGTCCAAATTTGAGATTTTTCGTTCCAACCGCCGTGTCTTTGTGAGACACAGAGTAGGTGAACAGATGATCGCTGCATGTGTGGTTCCCACTGTGAAGCATGAGGAGGAGGTGTGATGGTGTGGTGATGCTTTGCTGGTGACACTGTCAGTGATTTATTTAGAATTCAAGGCACACTTAACCAGCATGGCTACCACAGCATTCTGCAGCGATACTCCATCCCATCTCTTTTTCTCTTAGTGTGACTATCATTTCTTTTTTTAACAGAACAATGACCAAAAAACACACCTCTAGGCTGTGTAAGGGCTATTTGACCAAGAAGGAGAGTGATGGAGTGCTGCATCAGATGACCTGGCCTCCACAATCACCCAACCTCAACCCAAATGAGATGGTTTGGGATGAGTTGGACTGCAGAGTGAAGGAAAAGCAGCCAACAAATGGTTAACATATGTGGGAACTCATTCAAGACTGTTGAAAAGCATTCCAGGGAAGCTGGTTGAGAGAATGCCAAGAGTGCCAGCATGTGTGACCCGTTTAAGGAAACAAGGCGTATGTTGCGGATCACTACTTCACAGGAGAGCCACTTGAACATAAACTTTTTTCTTTATCAAAATGTGTTTCTTTGGCAGAAATGCCATCTCGAACATATGAACTTTCATGTGCCTTAATAACAAACTTGTATGCCTTCTGTAAATAGGAATAAAATTGATTATGAGCCTAGTTGGTTTAGCCACAGAAAAAGCCAGCAACCTTCCCGCTAGCCATGATTGGCTGAGATAATGAGTGGGCTGGACATGCCTAGAGTTGAGTTTGGATTGGTCTGCCATATAGCACGCTTCTGTCTATTTGAGCCTGTCAGTATGTGTAGGTAATCCTGTCTAACACGGCTTTAAACATTTTTATTACGTAGTAAAACTGCATATGTGTTGCTCTCCGCTTTCTGGAGGACCGAGTTTTGAAATCAGTGGAATTCATAGCGGAATTCGTAGCTAAGGAGATGGAGAAAACACCTGTCTCTGGATTACATCTTCAAACTAAGGGCAACCATGGCATCTGTGACAAGACACATCCATCTATAATGTTTATGGGTAAGATAGTCTAGCTAGCTACATTTTCAGATATTACACGTTTCTAATTCTGACAGAAAGTGGTTTAATTTCAAGTTAAAGTGTACAGTTAGCTAATTAACGCTAGTTGGCTGCCTTCCTAGCTAACATTACGTGTATGATCTTATTATTCGTATCTCAGAGCCATTTGCTTGGCTAGTTATATTCTAATGTTAGCTAGCTAACATTGAACCTGGCTGGTTAGCTACCTGCAGATTCATGCAGGGTAGTAATGTCATGAGTTGGGATTGTGGTTCATTGTTAACCTCTTGCGTATATCCTACCACTGGGGGCGCCACAGCGCATTTTGGAAAAAATTTGTTCCCATTTTCAACGGCCTACTAATCAAACTCAGAAGCTAGGACATGCATATACTTATTTTATATGGATAGAAAACACCCTAAAGTTTATAAAACTTTTTGAATGGTGTCTGTGAGTATAACAGAACTCGTATGGCAGTCAAAACCCCGAGACCGATTGAACCAGGAAGTGGGATTCTGAATTGTGGACTCGACTTCACAGCCTTCCCTGTAATTCACAACGTGAAAAAATGATAATTGAGCACTTTCCAGTGCATCCACTAGATGTCCCCAGTCTTTACAAAGTGTTTTGAGGCTTCTACAGTCGAAACTCAGTGTAGGAGACAATGTGGCAATTGGTCACAGTAGGAGGGCCATCAGCATTGTGACGTCGGCGGCCGTGTCTGCCCCCACCTTTGGAAACGTTTTGAAACACAATGAAATCGTCCCACTCGAATCTTATTGGCTCTCTTGTTGAAACAGGCCCTGAAGATTAATGTTATACAATGTTTGACATGTTTGAACGAACCTAACGGAGGGAAAATAGTCATTTTTCGTTAGCCAAGTGCCGCGCACAGCCTTAGGACGCGCTAACAACAGCAAGCTAATGGAACATAAAGGATGGACTTTTTCGACCGAAAATACATTTGTCGTGGACCTGGGATTCCTGGAAGTGCTTTCTGATGAAGACAACTAAAGGTGAGGGATTATTGGCAATATTATACAAGATCAGATGTGATGTGCGATTGTTCCAAGATGGCGACGAGCTAGGCTTTCTAGCTCATTTTCTGAGTATCGCATCCCCTTTTATCTCAAAGTGTGATTACCCTGTAAAGTTAATTTAAAATCTGTTATGACGGGTGTTTTCAAGTGATATTCATCTATAAATCTTAGATTGACAATATATTAAAAAAAAATCGTTTTCGAATAGTAATTTATAAAATTGTAGCACTGTTTCCCGGGACGCATTTTATGGGAAAATAGTTAGTCAACGTCAGGTGCCGATGTAAAATGCTGTTTTTATTTGAAATATGACCTTTATTGAACAAAAGATTGCATGCTGTGTGTAACATGATGTCCTAGGTGTGTCATCTGATGAAGTTTGTAAAAGGTTAGTGCTGCATTTAGCTGTGTTTTGGTTATATGTGATGCATGTGCTTGGTCGGAAAATTCATATGATGCTACTTTTACCATGTACTCCTCTAACATAATCTAATATTGTGCTTTTCCTGTAAAACCTTTTTGAAATCGGACAACGAGGGTCGATTCAAGAGAGGTGTATCTATAAAACGATATGAGACAGTCCTATATTTGAAAAAAAAAAATATTGAATTTCGTTATGCTAATGTCGCTAGGAGTTTTTCGCTGGAAAATGATCCCGCTAACGGGATGAGAGTCTCAAGAGGTTTTAAGCTAGTTAACAAAAGACCACTATGCAAGCAACTATTTCGGGTGCGTTCGCATATTCAGTCTGGCCATATACTCCTAATTCAGAGCACTCTCGTCTGTGTGCCATAGCGCAGAATAACTGATGAATTTAGGAACGCTCAACACCTGTTGAATATGGCCGGTGTCAGTAAACGTTGGCAAAAAAGCGTAATTAAATTGTTGCCAGCAGCACAGTTAGTCACCAACGCTCTGGATAACATGAAAACAACCTAACCAGCTCTGCTAGGGCGAGTAAAATGGTCAGAGTTTGTGTGGGGGCTAAAGCTGAAGAGGGTGTGAACAATGCTAAATGGGTGTAGACAAAGGAGAGCTCTCCAGCAGGTACCAAAACATTCAAAGGCCATTTTTGCAAAAGAGAGGTTACAAGTTAATCAACTTTCAAGGGAGAATTACTTTCCCATTGTTCCTCAAATGCAGTGTATGATAAACCATTTTGTAGCTTGTGTCTCTGCTTTTATCCAATGTAAAAAACACAATTTCAACTTTTGCTACATAAGGTGGTTGGTCACATTGTGGGAACTCTTTCAATACTGTTGGAAAGACATTCGTCATGAAGGTGATTAAGAGAATGCGAAGAGTGTGCAAAGCTGTCATCAAGGCAAAGAGTGGCTACTTTGAAGAATCTAAAATCTAAAATATATTTTGATTAGTTTAACACTTTTGTGATTACTACTGTACATTATTCCATATGTGTTATTTCATAGTTTTGATGTCTTCACTATTATTCTACAATGTAAAAATAAAGAAAAAGCCTGGAATGAGTACTGTAGATGTGTCCAAACTTTTGACTGGTACATCGGTGTGGTTTTTAAGTAGAACATTGGCATACCCAGACAGTTCTACAGAGAGGATATGATTGAATATATCCTTGGAAAGCTCCCTCTGTCATATTTGTTGTGTATATTTTTTTAGACGGTTTGGATATTGATCAAAATGAAGCCATGACATTGTATTCATGCCGCCCCCCCCCCACACTCACACAATCAATCAATCAAAATCCAGTCTTTCTCCCTTCATGATAGGTACAATCCAGGCCCCCATCCCAGCTCCTTGATTCTTGATCATCACTCCAAGTTTAAAAAAAATATTTGGAAGACCAAGGCTGCCTTATGACTGATTGGGACTACGGTCGACACCTACTCTGGTTGAGACTGACACTGGTCGGGCAATCAGACCCACTAGCCAGTGTCACAGATTTCAGAGAGAGAGAGAGAGAGAGAGAGAGAGAGAGAGAGAGTGGACTAGAATACTTAGAGATGTCACTGTGACAAGAAATGGAGTGCACAATCAACTGCTGACATGACATTCTAAAGCCTGTCAGACTCTCAGGCCACTCTTCGTCTCTCTTTTCTGTTCTAGCTGTGTGGCGGTGAGTTCCACCCATACAATGTTAGGTGATTTGAGTACTTGGAAAAACACTACATAAAATCGTCCTTCAATTTAACTATTTCCCATGACAGTTAAGGTAAAACATACTGTATATGGCTCTTGCGAATGAAGCACAAGGGACAAACATGACAAGGTTCGGATACATTATTAAGGTGGATCCTGTTGATGAATTGTATTTAGGTGGTGTTAGTCCTACCTGTGGGTTCAGAGTTACTCCAGTTCTGTCTTGCGATCCCTTCAATCAGACTGGTTCTCCTCAATGACTCACCAGTCTCCTGTTAGAGAGAAATTCAAAAGGTTGCATCACGGTGGAGCTCTCAGGCTGATTGTTACCTTCATCATTCTCTCCTCATATCTATCGAATCACCACTAAGCAGGACTGCTGAGATTGAAAGTCCTACTGAGACTATCCTAATATGGACACTGTATATACTTCATGCTATTCGCTCAACCATCGTGCCATGAGTTATTGGTGATGGTGAGAGGTTAGCATGTCTTGTGGGTAGGATCTTTGACCCACTGTAACTTTCTCACTCATCATTATTCACTATTTATTCTTGATTATCCACATTAACGTATAAGTGTTAGAAACATATTCTATTGTTATTTACAACGCAAGTTACTCCAACATGACGCATATATTATTTACCATTCATTTCTACTGGGCTCAAAAAAATTTAAACACACACTTTTTTTTTTTACTGCAAATGCATCCAATACGTTTGTAGGGTGACAAGCTTGATGTAGTCATTCCGTGCTAAGAATATGGTACCAAATACTAAACTTTTGACTACTTGATAAGAATCTTTGTCAATCATTTTTACCTCCACCTTTGAGGGAAAAACATATGACTTGTTGAACAAAATCTATTTCTATGAGCAATTGTATTAGTATTAAAGAAAATAGTTTCCCAATTTCTTGGAGCATTTAATATCGGTCAGTATTTAAATTATTTATTTTAAACAGTCATTATTGTGCCTCTTTATCAAGGGTGTCAATAATTTTGGACCCCACTGTACTGTGTATCCGTGTAAAAATAGTTACAATTCATGACATTTTGATGACGGTAGTGTGCTAAACAAGTTGTTGACCATTTTTGTGTTTACTTTTCGAAAATAATGATATTAAAGGACCAAAATACCCAAAATTGATAAGTAGATGTAATTTCACCCTGTGGTGCCTGGCCTTAACTTTACAGTCAATGGACAGAATGGGAAGCCTGAACTATTGTTTTTATGAGAACCACAGGCCAAGTCCTCGGCACCAATGGGCTGAATATGCAAGTCATTTTGGGGGAGCATTACATCTCTTGTTTGTCTTTTTGTTCTCAATTTATTTATTTATTTTTGAACAAATTACTCCACTCCCCACAAAGAGCCTATAGACGAATGGTAATTGTTGTAGCCCTGCAGGCATCAGTGAATCTTGTTCATTTGCTGCTATTGATTAAAACTAAGTGTGCAAGGCACTGCAAGGAACTAGATCAAGAATCCCACTCCCCCCCTCCCTCAAGACAATTAGTATCATCCAGTACAGCGGTATCTGCCAATTCTCATGCTGGGGGAGACTAAACATAGATCATTACAGGGGTGGGCAACAAGTCAGATCACTTTGGAAAGTCAGAGGAACCGTGTCAATAACGGACTGCATGGCAAATGTTGCTGATGTGTCTTAGAGGTTACTATTGGAGTGATTCCCCCAGATGCAAAAAGTCTAACAAATGATCATGCCCCATTATGGGTGAATTATAGGTCGGTGTAATGATGTTGTTCAATGTGGGATCAGACATCATGAATGGGCAATTGCAAATATGCACCAGAGTTGTATGTTTCCTTTGGAAATACAGGTTTAGCTCACAATGATCAAATGAAACTAAGCTGAAAACGCACAGCCAATAAAAATAAAACAAAAGTTGGGATTTTTAACTAGGTAGCACATGAAGTGTCAAGTGTGGAGTTCACCCAGCTCCATCATTTCCTAAATAGAGAACTATTTATCAATCTGGGGGCATGTTTTGGATCTTCAACAATTTCAACTGTTAGCACAACTTTCAAAAATCATATCGATAAGTTATCAATACATAACATTTCCTATGCCCAAAACAGACATCAATGCAAAATGCAGCACACATGGTAAATTATTAACTTTGCTCCTGGGTGATGTTTCCCATAGGTACAGATCTCGGATCAGTTTCCCCTCACCTATTCCAAACCTTAATTAACCATTGTTTGGGAAAATGAAAAACTGACCCGAGATCAGTGTCTAGGGGCAACTTCACTCTCCTCCATTTACCTCTTTCACCTGGCGCTGCTCGACTCCAGTGCACTGGTTGGTCATTTGCTCGTCTCCGGCCTTGACCAGAGTGAGATAGTAGCCACTGCCAAAGTATTTCTTCAAGAACAGGGAGGAGCCATAGCAACACATCTTGCCGTGAGAGATAATGGCAATGCGGTCTCCCAAGATGTCTGCCTCATCCATGTGATGAGTGGAGAGGATGATTGTGCGACCTACGGGGAAGAGATGGAGAAAACCAATCTATTGATTTCACTCAATGGGTCCAATTTGAGGTGGTAGCAGTGGCGCTTCTAGACCATTTCAACTGGGGGGGGGGGGGGCATGCTGGGGCCAGTTACATTAGACGTTATTGTTGTCATATCGTTTTCTTCACTGCATTGCAGGCATTAGCAGGCAAAAGACCATGTTCCGCGTTGCCACTGTCTAATAACGGATGTAAAAAAAGAACGCTATCAAAAATTAGTTATGTAAAAATTATTTCATACTCCACATTTAGTGGGGGCCACAAGGGGGTCCAAAATTGTTGTCACAAGGGCACTGGCCCCCCCTGCCCCCCTCCCCCTCCAGAACTGCTAGTGGGTGGTAGGGGGGATGGTGTGTGCATGTGTGTGAGTCAGTACTCTGGGAGTAGTTTGTTTGTTTTGTCAACCATCTTGAGAAATAAAGAAAGTTGCACCAAATAAACAACAAATGTAAAGTCATTGAACTGAGACAAGTTTCCACAATGTGTTTTTGTGCTTATTTCCTCATTGTCCAGCCCTCTGTGTTAACACTCACACTGTACTGCAAAGCAACAAGACTGTGTGTGGGTGGGAATCTGGAACAAATGACAAATTCTGCAATAACAGTTTTCCTTCCAAATCAAGATAGAAAACAACAACTACATACACTTCCTCCTAAATAGAATACTATATAACCAACATACAACTATGCATAGGCCTGGTTAAATAAATCTACTAAACAGTCCCTTTGCTGTGTTTCTGAACACACTTTCCTTTTTTGTCAGTGGAAGTTATATTTGAGTGAAACCAAATGGCAACCACAGAGAATCCATACACAACCCCGGAGCCTGCTTATTCACAGAGGGAGGGGGTGGGTTATATCATGCAGCCTGAGCTAACATATACTAATTAGCACATTCCTAGTCAATCAGGAAGCAGGCATGACATTTGTGATGAAGTCACAGCATGGTCATCTAGCCGATGTCGTTAGCTCACAGCGTGCGTAGTGGCAGCGGTGAAATGTATCTCTGTTTTTGTTGATTGTGCCACATTTCAAAACAGCATAAACACCCCTTGTCTCCAATTTATACTCTGATATGTAAGGAAATGTAGGATTTTAAAGGTTAGCACACTTCAATAAAGCCATTGTAACAGGATATTTACATTTTAAGAGGAAATAATGATGTAACAGGCTACATACTGCAAGACTGCTAAACGGATGTGAAATTAGGCCTAAACACTACATGCAACCATTGTGTAAAACAACAATGGGAAAACTAGCAACCCCTATATTACAAGATACTGACTAGAGTCAAAGTAATATGGAAGTGAAATACACTGTGCTGTTTTGTGGAATTGACAGTTGTATCTGCATAATATTGGTGATGCAGTCCTTTACCAGGAGAATTCATGCTGATACACTAACAGCCACAAGTAGAGGGGCATTGTACAGTCGGACATACAGTTCCGTGATATGACGCACACGCTCTCTTGATTAGCTGACCGGCTGGATTTCACCCCCCCCCCCCATTTTTCGTCAGATTTGGGGTCATTATTACAAAAGGTCAGGGCTATCTGCTGAGAGTGTAGTTTTTTCCCCTCCGAGCTAGTTAAATTTGTATTCCCACAGGACGCATTACCTGGATAAGGACACACTCGGAGGTCGTTAGCCATAGCCTCACGCAGCAATATGCTATTTTGTTTGGAGAACCTGAGAACCCAACCATTTTTTTCCTCCCACCTCTTGTGCCCTGTCACCATCTGAGCTTCTAAACTTGTTCTCTGTGCTATGCTATAGCTCTTTACTACCATGGCCCAGACGCCCATTGAGTGTCTCACTGAGATCCCATGACTCGGAAAGTATCAAAACAAGCATGTCACAAACATCAAAATGTAAACATTAGTGCAGCCACCTTATTAGTTTTAGGCAGCATTAGGTTCGCTAGCAAAGAGGGGTGCAGTACTTAACTAACTGTAAATATGTCAATCACAATGGTAAAATGTAAACAACTGGAGACACCTCATTTTTGGAGACAAGTAATTGACACGGCAGCACTACTGTAGCACGCAAAATAGGGTAGAAACAATTGCTAACCAACTGCAAACACATTTTGCTGGCTAACTAATTACCTTGACTAACTGCGGGGGAAAACAATGCACTTATTTAACATTAATTAGCCAATGCAAATCTCGTTGCTAGGAAGCAAGATGCTGTATCAAAAACGGTTTGGTGTCTCCATCACTGTATACCATGATGTCTACACTTTCCAATCAGATTGTTTCTCCCCGAAGTAGCAAGATAGTGAACGAGTAACGCTGTCATAAAAAAAACTCCAGAATGATGGGAGGTGGCTACAGTTGTGTTCATATTTTACCAAATGTGACGGAATGCACTTTCCATGCGTATAAAATGTATGGCAAAGAGCGGTTCTTTGAAGGGGGAAATTGGGTGGAGTGCCGCAGGTAGTCCCATGTGATTCGGCACTACTGACATGGCTCATTTTGCATGGCCGTTTGTGCTCGCTGTTGATTTTTCAAGAAATTGCCTTGGTTTACAGGGAGAAATAATAAAAACACACTGGATGATGGGAGCTGGGAGAAAAATAAATGTGTTTGGTTGGTGTGCAGCCCACAAAGGTATACTGATTTATGGTGTGTTGTGGTGCATTACAGAATAAAGTGATAAATCAAAGTAGTGGGAAACACGGGCACATCTCCTGTGCTGTGACTACATGCAACATAATACCGGTGAAAACCAAAGTTCTAAAATCCTGTATTCCTTTAAGAGTACATCAAAAGGAGGGATGCAGACATTCATGCAGTTTAACATAGATAGTTAATAGGCGTGTATATTTAGGCTAAAGTAAACACTTCGTACTGCTGTGCCGAGGCTGGACCCTAATTAACCAAATCCACATTCAGAAAATGTTCCCTCCTCCTCAGACATCACCCAGTCTTCTTAACTGTAAACTAGTCAATCCTCCTCCCTCCTCCTCAGACATCACCCAGTCTTCTTAACTGTAAACTAGTCAATCCTCCTCCCTCCTCCTCAAGCCCTCATCTAGTCAAGTCCAAACCCTGCACTAGTCAAGCGTCAAACTTGACTAGGTGAAGGGTGAGGTCTGAGGAATGATAATATTCCTAATATGGATTCCATAATAACTAGATCAATAATGTGGAAACTATTTACACCTGAACAGTACCTGGGCTTGTTCTCTTTTTCTCTCACTCAATGAGAAACAGAAAATCTGCCTGAAGTGTTGCAGTTATCGTATTACTAAACCACTAAATAAGTCTGACATTCACCACACTCCATAGCATAGACAGAGGAAGATAAGTGTTAACAATGACATCATCGGTGTGCATCGCGTGATTTTGACCAACTGTGAGTAGGCATTTCCTACTTATTGGTTGACGATGTCACTGGAAACACTTATCTCGCTCTATCTTTTTTACTACAAAACACAGAAACGCAACATTTTCACATACAGTCTGTTGATTTTGGGGTGGTGCAGGAGATGATGAACATGAAGATGACAAATTGTGATGTTTCGCTTTTAAGGGACTACATTTACAAACATGACTTGCACTTAGTTTTGGGGTTGTCTACATCTTTTACTTCAAACAGGCTGTATCTAAAGAGAGTGTTCTGTTTATCTTATCAACGGTACATAGAACATTTCAATTGAGAAAAGTGGGAAGTTACTGATGAATTGGAAGGATAGGGTTTCTTAGTGTCTTGAGAGTGTTGAGTTATATCACAACGGTGGAGGGTCTCTCTTACCACACCGCCACCCCAGTAAAACTCAAAAGTTCAAGGGGTCTGAATAATATATATGTACATATGAGTTCAATGGGGAGCGTTGTCGCACAGCTATTTTCAGGTCTCTCCTGAGATGTTTAAGTCCAGGCTCTGGCTGGGCCACTCAAGGACATTCAGAGACTTGTCCCGAAGCCACTCCTGCGTTCTCTTGGCTGTGTGCTTAGGGTCGTTGTCCTGTTGGAAGGTGAAACTTCGCCCCTGTCTGAGGTCCTGAGCGCTCTGGAGCAGGTTTTCATCAAGGATCTCTCTGTACTTTGCGCCATTCATCTTTGCCTCGATCCTGACTAGTCTCCCAGTCCCTGCAGCTGAAAAACATTCCCACAGTATGATGATGCCACACCATGCTTCATGCTGCCAGGTTTCCTCCAGACGTGACGCTTGGCATTTAGGCCAAAGAGTTTATTCTTGGTTTCATCAGCCCAGAGATTCTTGTTTCTCATAGTCAGAGTCTAAGTGCCTTTTGGCAAACTCCATGTGCATTTTATTGAGGTGTGGCTTCCGTCTGGCCACTCTACCATAAAGGCCTGATTGGTGGAGTGCTGCAGAGATGGTTGTCTTTCTGGAAGGTTCTCCCATCTCCACAGAGGAACTCTAGACCTCTGTCAGAGTGACCATCGGGTTCTTGGTCACCTTCCTGACCAAGGCCCTTCTCCCTGATTACTTTAGTGCCTTATTGCAAACAGGATGTATGTTTTGATATGTATTCTGTACAGGCGTCCTTCTTTTCACTCTGTCATTTAGGTTAGTATTGTGGAGTAACTACAATGTTGTTGATTTATCCTGAGTTTTCTATCACAGCCATTAAACTCTCTGTTTTAATGTCATCCCTGAGCGGTTTCCTTTCTCTCCAGCAATTGAGTTAGGAAGGACGCCTGTATCTTTGCAGTGACTTGGTGTGTTGATACATCATCCAAAGTGTAATTAACAGGATATTCAATGTCTGTTTTTATTTTTAGTCATCTACCAATAGGTGTCCTTTTTGCAAGGCGTTGGAAAACCTCACTGGTCTTTGTGGTTGAATCTGTGTTTGAATTTCACTGCTCGACTGAGGAATCTAACCAATAATTGTATGTGTGGGGTACAAAGATGAGGTAGTCATTAAAAATCATGTCAAACACTATTATTGTACACAGAGTTAGTCCATGCATTGTACACAGAGTGAGTCCTTATTATGTGACTTGTTAACCACATTCGTACTCCTGAACTTAATTTAGGCTTGCCATAACAAAGTTTCATTTTTTACTCATTTGTAAAAATGTCTAAGAACATAATTGTACTTTGAGATTATGGGGTATTGTGTGCATGCCAGTGACACAAAATCTAATTTGAATCCATTTTAAATGCAGGCTGTATCACAACAAATTGTGGAAAAAATCAAGAGGTAAGAATACTTTTTGAAGGAACTGTATGTCAGCACCGACAGATTCCTTACTGTACAAGCAAAGCTTGTTTACACTACTGCTCCAACGTTTGGAATGAATTTGTTCTGATACTGTATTATGTAATTTGTCAACAGGGGATTCATTTGTTCTGATACTGTATTATGTCATTTGTCAACAGGGGATTAATTTGTTCTGATACTGTATTATGTCATTTGTCAACAGGGGATTAATTTGTTCTTATACTGTATTAGGTCATTTGTCAACCGGGGAGATGCTGTATTAAATTACAATCTGTATACATAATAGATTGAGCAACTACGAAACAAATTGTTCATGGAATAACCTATGAATTGGTTTTCAGCTGTGATGTCGGTGATAATAGGATTCATTTGCAAGGCAATGTGGCATCAGTGATTATTTCATTTATTGACTTGATTATAAAAAAATGTGTGGGAGATGAGGCATTTAATTCAGCCTAATTTCATTCATAAATGCATAATTTCCATAAAATGCCTTTTGTTTATGCTTTTTGATTTATGCTTAGAACATTTGTCTTATCTCAATGATTCATCACTTTAATTAAAAACACCCTGCAGGCTGTAGCATCAGATACGCACGGATCATTTTCTAGCATTCTCTAAATGGCATAAACGCTATTGTTTCCCCAACTGATCGAATGCAACTTAAACATAATCCACTATCATTACCAAACCTTTTGTCAACTACATCCTCGCCTAAATATGAGAATATATTTCACTGCTGAGACATTAAGCTTTAACCAAATATATAACGCTGTAAGCTGTAATATCAGAACATGTTATTTAATGTACTCCCGAGTTAAACTTTGAAGTTAGGCCGCTTTCTATCAGAGAAGTAGTTTATTGCCTATGTGGCATCGATATTAGTCTGGAAAATGTATTCTAGTGTCAAAATTGACAACAAAGTGTAAATAGGATAATTTTGTTCATAAAGTCAGTCTCTGAGGCTTGAGTTTCGATTTCGACAATGCTCAGTTGCCCACTAACACGGGATACACAGCTGCAGGGATTGCACTCTATCAAATCCCACCACAGAACACATAACAGATTTCTTAAGTTACACTTTATTCATTTACATTTTAGTCATTTAGCAGACGCTCTTATCCAGAGCAACTTACAGTAGTGAATGCATACATTTTTTTCCCCCCCCGTACTTGCCCCCCGTGGGAATCGAACCCACAACCCTGGCGTTGCAAACACCATGCTCTACCAATATATTTACAAAAGTATGTGGATACCCCTTCAAATTAGTGGATTCAGCTATTTCAGCCACACCCGTTGCTGACAGGGGTATAAAATCAAGCACACAGCCATGCAATCTCCATAGACAAACATTGGCAGTAGAATGGCATCACTGAAGAGCTCAGTGAATTTCAAGGTGGCACCGTCATAAGACTCCACATTTCCAACAAGTCAGTTGTTGAATTTCTGCCCTGCTAGAGCTGCCCCGGTCAACTGTAAGTGCTGTTATTGTGAAGTGGAAACGTCTAGGAGCAACAACTGCTCAGCCATGAGGTGGTAGTAGGGCTGTTGTGGTGACCGTATTACCCCCACACCAGCGGTCTGGAGTCATTGAAGGCAGTCAAATTCCACGTGACCATTTAATCACAGTAATTTGGCTTCTCCAAGCTCTGATGCTGCTGATGGTCATTAGTAGTCTACCAAAGTTGATAACTGCCTGGTACTTAGCACTCTATTGTCCCTCTAATCACTCTGATATCAATGCAAATGTATTCGAAAATCGAATCAACCACTTCATGAGAGCCCATGAGCTCATGTTGCACAACATTTCTATAGGCTAAGCAATTGCGCGAGAAAACAGAGTGATGGCCTCTACTAAAAAGAGGAGGATCCCATCAGCTTTATTTAGGCTAGGTCTAGTAATATATATATATTTCTCAACTTTACCAATATTAAGCACATTACTTATCTATATAACAGGAGTATAGCCTACCTGGCTGGCATGAAAATGGACCACGGAAAAACTGTCCTCCATTCGCTATTAAAGTGCATAGATGACATGTATTTTTTTCTGCTGCCCCTGCTTTGAGACAGGTGCATGATAATGGTCCATTCTAAATCAAAACAAATTTCACACATACAGTACCAGTCAAAAGTTTGGACACACCTACTCCTTCAAGGGTTTTTCTTTATTTGAACTTTTTTCTATATTGTAAAATAATAGAGAAGACATCAAAACTATGAAATAACACATATGGAATCCTGTAGTAACCAAAACAGTGTTACATACAAAACTATATTTTACATTTGTCATCAAGCCACCCTTTGCCTTGATGACAGCTTTCCACACTCTTGGAATTCTTTCAAACAGCTTCATGAGCTAGTCACTTGGAATGCATTTCAATTAACAGGTGTGCCTTGTTAAAAGTTAATTTGTGGAATTAATTTTTCATCTTAATGCATTTGAACCAATCAGTTGTGTTGTGACAAGGTAGGGGTGGTATACAGAAAATAGCCCTATTTGGTAGAAGACCAGGTCCATATTATGGCAAGAACAGCTCAAATAAGCAAAGAGAAACAACAGTCCATCATGCCTTTAAGACATGAAGGTCAGTCAATCGGGGAAATTCCAAGAACTTTGAAAATATCTTCATTTGCAGTCACAAAAAACATCAAGCGATATGATGAAACTGACTCTAATGAGGACCGCCACAGGAAAGGAAGACCCAGAGTTACCTCTGCTGCAGAGGATAAGTTCATTAGAGTTAACTGCACCTCAGATTGTAGTCCAAATAAATGCTTCGCAGAGTTCAAGTAACAGACACGTCAACATCAACTGTTCAGAGGAGACTGCGTAAATCAGGCTTTCATGGTCGAATTGCTGCAAAGAAACCACTAGTAAAGGACACCAGTAAGAAGAAGAGACTTGTTTGGGCCAAGAAACATGAACAATAAGCATTAGACGGGTGGAAATCTGTCCTATGGTCTGATGAGTCAATCATTTTAGATTTTAGGTTCCAACTGCCATGTCTTTGTGAGGCGCAGAGTAGGTGAACAGATGATCTCCACATGTGTGGTTCCCACCATGAGGCATGGAGGAGGAGGTGTGATGGTGGGGGTGCTTTTCTGGTGACACTGTCAGTGATTTATTTGGAATTCACGGCACACTTAACCAGCATGGCTACCACAGCATTCTGCAGCAATACGCCATCCCACCTGGTTAGCATTTTATTTTTCGACAGGACAATGTCCCAAAACACACCTTCAGGCGGTGTAAGGGCTATTTGACCAAGGAGAGTGATGGAGTGTTGCATCAGATGACCTGGGCTCCACAATCACCCGACCTCAACCCAATTGAGATGGTTTGGGATTAGTTGGAACGCAGAGTGAAGGAAACAAAAAATATATTTGTTTAAAACATTTTTGGTTACTACATGATTCCATATCTGTTACTTCATAGTTTTGATGTCTTCACTATTATTCTACAATGAAGAAAATAGTAAAAATAAAGAAAAACCCTTGAATGAGTAGGTGTGTCCAAACTTTTGACTGGTTTTGTATATTATTTAGTATATGTAAAGAATTCTATAATATCACTTGTGAATTATATATATATATCACTTGTGAATTATATATGAATCACTTGTGAATGATACCCAGCATAAGAAACAATGCCTTCTTTTTGACACTTTTTCTAATCATAGTCACACACCTCATGTAGCCTAGCCCATAGGCATATATGTTTTGATAAGGTTGTATCACAAGTGGCAAAATATCTTCTTAAAATGAACCACATTAATCCGCTTTGTAACAAAATAAATAGGCTTTAACGAAACACGGCTTGTAACAAAAATAAATAGACTTTAATGAAACACGGCTTGTAACAAAAAATACAAAATTAGCAGTAAGCTTTAGTTGTCTTTTTGCACTGAGTCAATTCCTCACGTTGCTGTTTCCAACGTCTTATCATCGACTCATTAAGACCAAGCTCCCGTGCAGCAGCTCTATTTCCTTTTCCAACAGCCAGATCAATCGCCTTCAACTTGAAAGCTGCATCATATGCATTTCTCCGTGTCTTTGCCATGATGAGGGTGACAAAATGACTACCGTAATCAGAATGATGGGAAATTTGAGAGCGCTCGATTTAATCTAAACAGTAAACAAAAAAGTTGTTTGACCATAACCCGTTTGGCAATTTCATTGGTCTAATGAAAGCTTCATGCCGCCAAAAAACTGAGCACGTCACAGAATGTGTTTTTTTTTAAGAAAAAAAATTGAAAGCGGGAAAAATCTATATATTAGCCGCGTCATTGTTTAAGCCGCGAGGTTCAAAGCCTGGGAAAAAAGTTGTGGCTTAAAGTCCGGAATTTACGGTACACGCATAATCACATTTGAAGTCACTTTTGATAATGGTGTTTTCCCACTAATGGAACATTTGACCATATAGCCTACTGCCATATGCGCATTGCTGTGCTTATAATGTGAAGAAATAGCCTAATAGTTTATCAGCATTTTAAGGTAAATGTTCTGATCTGTTGCGTCAGCCACATTGCTTATAAAAGTTTTTTGATGTTAGTGGCTGTATTAATTTGGGATCTATTGCATCCCACAACTGTCCCAGACTATGTTTGGAATATTTATTTCTCGCACAGAATAGAATAGGTTGACTTTATTATTATGGGGGATAGTAGGTTGACATAGGCTAGTGCTTTTGCTGTTCGTTAGGTCTACTCATCTTGTTGACTGACGAAAAGTAAATGTGGACAGTTCTTCCAATATCTTCAATATGCACCTTGGAATTGAGTCCCTGATGTGTCTGTCTTCACTTGTAGCCTGTGAGAAAAGGCCAACGGCACAACGGCCACTGGCCGCAAAAGGCATGGACTTTTTGAGGGTGCATTACGGCCACACAAAGGGAAGGCTGCTGTGAAATTTGAGGCATTATCAATTTCTTGTCAAATTTTGAATGAGAGACTGAGTGTGTACAGCCTGCTCAAAAAACAAAGGAGAGTTCATGCCTTTCAAGCAACTTTTTCAAATCATAATTAGAGTCGCATCATGCAGCCTTACAATGTATTAAATATCAAAACATATAGCCCAACGTTTGTAGAACAACTAAAGTTACATGAATAACTCCAAATTAAGCATATAGGAGTACCTATTTCTTTTTTTAACTGCTCAACACAGAATAGCCTCAAATCGTTTGGAGAAAATATACTTTCTATTTTATTCAGCTTTGTTCAATTGTAGTCTTCATACTATAAAAACATATTAAATAATGCCGCGGAATTTTAAGCAAATCTTGTCTCCTGAATTAACTTGTGTAGTCCAAAGCCATTTGGCATAGCCAGAGTATGCTATTCTGTTCTTCTACATTTTCTTCATATCATGCTTCTTTAGACCTGTCTTAAGTAAATCATGGATTTGTTATGAAGGTGTAGGCTATTTTACATGGATTTATTAGACTTTTTAAAATGTAAATGTTCCAAAGGTCTGCATCAGTGGCTTGTAGGCTGTGTGTGGAAGACAGTTACCATGAGACCTACAGTTATTAGCTTGACAATCACCGGCTGACGACATTTCGTGACCGCCACAATCCTAGCTGGTAAGCCACATAAGCTCATAGAACGGGACCGTTGAGTACTGAGGTGCATAGCGCGTACAAATCGCCTGTCTTCGGGTTGCAACATTCACTACCGAGTTCCAAACGTCTTCTGGATGCAACGTCAGCACAAGAACTGTTCGTTGGAAGCTTTATGAAATGGGTTTCCGTGGCTGAGCAGCCGCACACAAGCGCAATGCCAAGTGACGGCTGGAGTGGTGTAAAGCTTGCCACCATTGGACTTTCGAGCAGTGGAAATATTATCTCTATAGGGATGAATCATGCTTCACCATCAGGCAGCCCGAATCTGGGTTTGGAAGTTGCCAGGAGAACACTACCTGTCTGAATGCATAGTGTCAACTATAAAGTTTGGTGGTGGAGGAATAATGGTCTGAGGCTGTTTTTCATAGTTTGGGCTGGGCCCCTTAGTTCCAGTGAAGGGAAATCTTAATGCTACAGCATATAATGATATTCAATACGATTCTGTGCTTCCAACTTTGTTGCAACAGTTTGGGGAAGGCCCTTTCCTGTTTCATCATGACAATGCCCTCATGCACAAAGCAAGGTCCATACAGAAATGGTTTGTCGAGTTCGGTGTGGAAAACTGGACTGGCCTGCACAGAAACCTGACCTCAACTCCATCGAACACCTTTGGGTTGAATTGGAACGCCGACTGCGAGCCAGGCCTAATCGCCCAACATTTGTGCGATCAGCCACTAATGCTCTTGTGGCTGAATGGAAACAAGTTTCCGGAGCAATGTTCCAACATCTAGTGGAAAGCCTTCCCAGAAGAGTGGAGGCTGTTATAGCAGCAAAGGGGGGACCAACTCTATATTAATGTGCATGATTTTGTAATGAGATGTTCGACGAGCAGGTGTCTACATACTTTTGGTCATGTAGTGCATCTTAGATTCATTCTCAAATATTTTGAGGAAGGAATACTGGCTTTGTTCCTATGGTGTCTCATGGGGGACAAACATCAGTAACTGCCACATCAAACTACACCCCCCCAAGACTGAAATCTTGTTTTTCTTAATTGTTGCGTTTTGTTGATCTTTAAGAACTCCTCCACGCTGTGATTACACTCTCTCCCTTCTCTCTCCTACCCAACTATTTGACACATGCTCACACATCTACAGTTCAAATTGGGGAATGGCAAGTGCTTTCAGCACATGAGTTCAATTGGAACGTATTAGATCTCCATAAATATGTTTTAGAAGTAATCTAGGAAGATCATAGATCAGCAACCAAATTATCCATGCAGGTCATATCATCAAACATCTACAGAGTGTAAGAGATCTTCAGAGGAATAAATGGAGGTGGAAATGTGATGTATTCCTATAGGGACCTCATTAGTGTCTATTGAATGTTGTAATTAACAAGCTTCGGTGCATACATGTTACAAGTTTGGCTACTTCAGAGCTTCAACTATGTGAAAGGTGTCAGTTACTTGCTATCAATTACACTTAGACTAACTAATGGGAACATTTGAGAATCAGACGATACCATTTCCTGGAAAAACAATTAGCCAAAAACAGCCAAACGTCTGAGCTACTCTTAAGTTTAAGACCAAAGCACTTAATCAAGGAAGTAAAACATGCTATATATCAGCTTGGCTTTGGTTTCAAACAAATATACTCTCAGTGCAAATTAATTCCAGTGATAATGATAAACTTTAGCAACAATTCTAACATTGTGGTGCCAATAAGACATGCTACAGTATGACACTTAACTTAGTATGGATGTGAATGTTCTCATTAAACAAGAGTTCTCAAGCTCTGGATGGGACTTGATTAGGTAATGAATACTGCTAATGAAATAGCTAAGATGAAATGCTGCTCAATGCACATCAAACATTTAGACATCTTGGAAATGTGTTATTATAATGTCCATGTCATGCCTTTCAGTCATAGGGAAGCTTGGGCAAACAGGCAAAAGTGCATCCCAGAAAATGACAAGCAATTGAATATGTCAACAATTAAAGAGCCTTTTAACTGTCCCATCAAATTGGATGAGTCTCCGATGTCTTATTATCGCTGTCATCTAGTCAACATTATCGGTCTCCATGACGATACTGTAGACTGGGAAGACAACTGTGTCATTGCCGACCCAAACAAAATCATACCAGAAAAATAGTAATTAAAACTAAATCAATGAAATGCTAATTTTAAAAAAAGAGTTAACTTGCGTGAGCTCTCCTAAAGCCAAATTATCTACCTTCATTTTGTCATTTTTTAAAATACAAAATCATTTAATTCTGGATGTTTTACAATGCATTTAACTTCGGATATTCCTATATATCAAATCAAAGTTTATTTGTCACGTGCGCCGAACACAACAGCTGTAGACCTTACAATGAAATGCTTACTTACAGGCCCTAACCAACAGTGCAATTTCTAAGTAAAAAATAGGTATTAGGTGAAAAATAGATAAGCAAAGAAATAAAAACAACAGTAAAAAGACAGTGAAAAAGCTGAAGCTGAAGTACCTTGGTCCATATCTGAGAATTCTGTTCATAGAGAAGACCCATAATAAATACTTAAAGTCAACACTCCTAACAACATCAAACATAGTGTATAGACTTTGGAGCTCAACAGAGTGGTTTGGTATTCAACCGACAGATCCCATACCTTGTTTGTACTTCAACAGTAGTTCCCATATCCCCCTCCGGGCGTATGGGTCCACCCCCGCTGTGGGTTCATCCAGGATGACAATGTTGGACCCTCCCACGAATGCGATTGCCACCGACAATTTCCTCTGCATTCCCCCTGAGAAAGGGCACAGTTCATATTTGGTCACTTTCTGCTCCCTTCAAAGGGCACACTTTCTTCCCCTTCAAAGGACACATAACCCCAATTCCAAATCGACCCCTGGCCCCTACACACTTGTGTGGTGGATCTTAATGAATTGAATAGGTATAGGGAAACAGGTACGATTAGAAGAGGACTTTAT
The DNA here is from genome assembly GCF_901001165.1 of Salmo trutta. Taxonomy (NCBI): domain Eukaryota; kingdom Metazoa; phylum Chordata; class Actinopteri; order Salmoniformes; family Salmonidae; genus Salmo; species Salmo trutta. The sequence continues at coordinate 46,643,008 of NC_042961.1, read as the reverse complement.
GTGCCCTTGAGAGAACATACAGGCCCAATTCCAAATCAAATTCTGGCCCCTAGCTCCTGGACTCTGTTTCTCCACCTTTCCCTCTGATAGGTGGAATTTGAACCATATTGTGTAAAATGATCCAATCATTTCAGATCCATGCAGTGGGGCCACATTGTCTTCAGGTTTTATTTATTTCCTTTAAAATGTGTCAGAGTTAGACCTGAAAACCAGGTGTGTGGACTTCCTAGCTAATCAATGACCTTATTGATCGATACAGGGAAGAAACGAGAACCAAGAGACTGAAATGAAAACTAGCATTTACAGTGGCCCTCAAAGACTAGGCCTGATCAATTTTGACATTTAAAAAGCATATCTGTGTTCATTCTGATCAATTTCTTTGAGGTTTGGTCTTGATATCACTTACAGTTTGTCAGCTTTTTCCTTTCATAAAGGTTACGTTTTTGGTTGAAATCAAAAGCACCAGGTGTCTTTCTCAATAAGGACAACACTGTCATAGAATGGCAAGGTATGTACTGTAGCTAATGGTCAGTTTGACATTTTGTTACAGATAGTACAAGCACATGAAACAATTATACTATTGATCGACAGTGTGTGTGATGTGCAATCTGCTTGTGTGAATATCACACCTTCCAAGCAGATTGCACATCACATACACAAATCCTATGCTGCCTGCTGCTATTCTGTTCTCTATTTTACTCATATTATTATCTATCCTGATGCCTAGTCACTTTACTCTGCTATTATGTACATATCTTCCTCTTACATTTGAGTCATCACTCTTATCAAGAGCGACTTAGAGTAGTGAGTGCATACGTTTTCGTATTGGTCCCCCCAGTACGAAAACGCAACCCTGGCAAGCGCCAAGCTCAACCAACTGAGCCACACGTGACTATGCACCTATCCTGATGCATAGTCACTTTAACCTGCCTTGATGTACATATCTACCTCAAATACCTCATACCCCTGCACATTGATCTGGTACTGGTACTCCCTGTATATAGCTCCACATTGATCTGGTACTGGTACTCCCTGTATATAGCTCCACATTGATCTGGTACTGGTACTCCCTGTATATAGCTCCACATTGATCTGGTACTGGTACTCCCTGTATATAGCTCCACATTGATCTGGTACTGGTACTCCCTGTATATAGCTCCACATTGATCTGGTACTGGTACTCCCTGTATATAGCTCCACATTGATCTGGTACTGGTACTCCCTGTATATAGCTCCACATTGATCTGGTACTGGTACTCCCTGTATATAGCTCCACATTGATCTGGTACTGGTACTCCCTGTATATAGCTCCACATAGATCTGGTACTGGTACTCCCTGTATATAGCTCCACATTGATCTGGTACTGGTACTCCCTGTATATAGCTCCACATTGATCTGGTACTGGTACTCCCTGTATATAGCTCCACATTGATCTGGTACTGGTACTCCCTGTATATAGCTCCACATTGATCTGGTACTGGTACTCCCTGTATATAGCTCCACATTGATCTGGTACTGGTACTCCCTGTATATAGCTCCACATAGATCTGGTACTGGTACTCCCTGTATATAGCTCTAATCTTGAGTATTTTATTCCTCTTGTGTTACTATTTTTTTTGTTAAACTCTGCGTCGTTGGGAAGGGCTTGTAAGCAAGCATTTCACGGTAAAGTCTAAACGCGTTGCAAAATTTGATTTGTTAACAAGCAGATACACAAATGGTGAAGAAACCCGATTGTGTATCGGCATAATGACTTTCCATCAGGCCATTAGGTCTTTCGTCACATTTTTTTTGACATGTACTTTCCTCACATTAAAAAGGGTTGGATGGAAACCTGACACAGAACAGCACAGGCTGACACTCTGGGAGCTGTTGTGAATGTGTCTTGTGTTGTGCTAATGTTGTGGAAATGTCAGACTAGATTAACCTTGAATGGCATATTTCAGTGATTTTGTTCACATGCAACCCATGACTGGAGCCAATTTATCAAGCATATTGTTTGCCCCCCAGACAATGGTTTATACACCTGCATTTCCACACACACGCATGCGTGCACACACAGTTTGACAAGTGGTGGCTCGGGGACAGAGTTACCTAATGAAAATGTTATATAAAGTTAAATTTGTGCATGATTGCATTCCCTGGACACACACACGCACCTGACAGGTTCTTGGCAAATTCCTTGCGTTTGTGTGGCAGCCCGACATCCTTGATCATTTGGTCGATCTCTGTTTTCACTTCCTCTCGGCTTCGTCCCTTTAATCTGGAGTAGAAGTAGATGTGTTCCTCAACTGTAAGGCTAAGAAGCAGAAAAAATGATTTGATTTATCAAATGTACAAAAAGTGGATCCAGTATTTTCTGCATTTCCAGACTCAAGTGACAATAACAATAATAAAATGTTTGATTATATATTATTTCATTGTACTTAAAGTTACACGGGATAGTCACTCTTGAACTAAACTTCCAATGAACTTCAACTGCTATTACAAAATCATATGGTCCTTCATGACTCATAGATGACTTATTAGCGCCCATAAGTACCCTCATCATCAACTCGCAACCTTTCATATTAACACAATCCACACCTCTCTGACACCACTGTTTCCACTCCAGCCAGCCGACTCCGTTCACATGTCACGAACTTTCGCGGAATCATCTTGACTGGCAAGCCGGCGGGCATATCTGTGCGTACGTTTTAGCGTCTAGCCTACTTCCCGTACGCATGAATATTGAGAGCCCCAGTTTAATTATAGACACTTCAGTTCTGTTGGGATAAATATTCATGGCCGTAATTTGCCCGGTACTCAGTCATAATCATGATGTAAGAGACATGAGGCATCGGAGGTCGCAGGTGATCACTCAGCAAAGGGGAAAATGGAAGAGAACCCGGTTATGAAAGGGCAGAACGAACAACGTCCGCCTGTGAGTCTGCATCGTGGTTGATAATGACACTATTAGAGGGAAGAAAGTGGATGGAATGAAAAAAAGCTTAGTTCGAAGTAGGCCTGAGGATGGGTGAGAGTTTCGCAATGATTTGAGATGCAAGTTACTGTCGATGTTTCATTTGGAATACGTCCAACATTAACTGTGACATAACATTTTCATGAACATTGTCTAATTGTAAACATGTTTTTTCCTGTTGAGAAGAGGCCATATAGCCAAATTACAACCAGCTGGTCTCTATTACACCAAGAAACCAAGACGTCTTTTCATATCAAAATTTAGAGATCATGGGGGTCTGTCATATTTCGGCTGTAATCTGGTCAGACCTTTGCAAAACGTCCTTATACAACCAGTGCACAACCTGCCCATGACATAGTGATGTCATTGCAACCAGTTTTGCCTGCTGGGATATAGGTTATTGAAGAGGTGATTGAGCGATATCGATCCACTTGTTGAATGCCACTTACTCGTTGAATAAGACATTGTGCTGAGGGCACATTCCCAGATGCTTTCTAATGGTGTCCATGTCTGTGCGGATATCATAACCGTTTATTAGAGCGGTCCCCGACGTCGGAGCGAAGAGTCCTGTCAGGATCGACCTGTAAGACAAAAGGAGTACAAGAAAATGTACTGGGAAAGTGGGACGTCATTTTCACTTCCGTATCTATAGAAACGGAATCGAAAACCTTCATAAAACGCATTGTGTAGAAGTAAATTAATTCACAATTATGAATATCATTTTATATACAATTTTGTATATCTTAAATAACCACATTTTCTGGAATTTGATTATATCATCTGGAAGTCCAGTCAAAAACAGAAAAAGTGAATATGAAAGTGGTGGTGGAAATAGACGTCACTTTCCCAGTGTATAAGAACTAATCAACAAAATGTATCATGGTTGGCTAATCAATCAACAAAATTCACATATTTAATTGTGAGGATAGACATGATAGAGTAATCTCATTACAGCTGCAGTGAAGTAGAATCTTTAAAAAGTGAATTAACTGTAAACAGCTTGTGAAAACAATGTAACCCGTCAAGTATAATTCCCACTCACTTTCCACTCGCAGTTTTGTCATCTTTCAAACTCATCGCAAAGTAAGAGCAAGATTTTATTTTATGTGTACTTCATTATTTCAAGAAGAAATCAGAGTTAAATGAACTAGATGAAACAAATGTGCAAATCATTGCATTTATTTTTGTTGCACAATACATTTTAAGTACTATGTAATGTGTCCTCATGTGATACCATGGAGAGCTGCCAGTTTGTAAGTCCTTTCCTCACCTCTACACTGTGATAGCTGTGTGTTGAGCTTTCTGGGACAAAATGGCTGCTGTGGCATCACCCAGGTGGGTGTTACACATTGGCAGTGGATGAGGTGAGTTGCATCCACACAATGATGTAAAGCTCTAAAAAGGGGAAATCCACTCAAAAACTCTCTTTAGGTATTTCTTTCAGTTTTTGAGGCAATTTTCCCTTTAAGCTTTAAAATCTAGAAGAGCACTACATAAATTCAGTCCATTTATATTATTGTGTTACTTACATGGTGGTTGTTTTTCCTGCCCCATTGTGACCAAGGAAAGAGGTGATGTGATTCTCGAAGAAGTCCACAGTTAGTCCATCCACTGCAAGCTTTTTCCCAGTTTTATAGATCTTTACAAGGTTCCTGATTGAGACCCCTGCCTTCATATTGAGTGGTGGCTTTTCCAAATAATCTTTAAAAAAAAGAAGACGTACCTTATTCTCCTTATGACAAATTAAGGAATGTGACAATAGGTTACGTGTCATTAATGCATATATAGATGGTAAATATCAAATACATGTGCCTGTATGGCTCAGTAGGTAGAGCATGGCACTTGCAACGCCAGGATTGTAGGTTCAACTCCTGAGGCCACCCATAAGTAAAATATATGCACAGATGACTAAGTTGCTTAGGCTAAAAGTGTCTGCCATTATTTAAGTGATAATGCCCAAGAAGCTGGTGTTTGGAGGATATAATTGGCACGGGAATTGTTAGGCCCGAGACAAACACCGGCTTCGGGGGCATTATCACTTTTATACAACAGGTTACCAACCTAGTCAAATAATGTTTGATATATTTTCATTAACTATATTTGTATTAATTTATTCATACTATTTCATCCTTCCACGAGATATAGTCCTGACACAAATCTAAGGTTGCTACCCAAGCTGGCTGGTCGTTCATCCGATCGGTTCGGCCCATTCATTAAGTCTTTGTTCTGTATCTATGGACGCGACCCAGTCGTTCGTCCTAAGTGTTCCATTGCCATACTGGCTGGCAACGTTCTTATCCCTTGCTTGCTAGCTAGCCAACTACGGCTAATTTACAGTCATGTCAAACAGTGCAAACAGAATAACAGCAAAGTAGCTGAATTAGCATTTTTTAAAGCTGTTTTCTAATTACATTTATTTGGATACATCCATAACAATAAGGTAAATGAGGCACGATTTCACCTGGCATAGAAAATGTGCTCTCTCGTCAGGACACTGTTGTTCAGAGGAGCTAACCAACAACACAGCTAACACAATCACTTCAAACTGAAGCTGGAAAGACAGCAAACTAGCTGCATTTCATTTGACCTGTTTTCTATTGGCATTTCTTTGTATAGATCCATAAAAATGATGCCAGCTGATTCGTGATTTCGACTGGCTGAGAAAAGCTGCCTGCATGCCTGTCTCGTCCCGACTCCCAACACCTTCATTACTATGGGACAGCTGGAGATCAAATTTCAAAATTGAAACAATGTTGCAAATGTCGGAGAGACAGACAGCAAGGTTTATACAAATCTCCGCTGTTGAAAACTAAAATGTTAGTCTAAAAGAAATGTGAGATTATGTCTCAATGCTTTTTATTGTGATCAGGTTTATAAATGACCTGTCTGGGTTGAAGAGACAGTGGATTGTGCAGTCAGATGGAACAGAGCAAATAGGCATTTTAATGTCATAGATTTAGCCGGTGGTAATTTGTGGAATAGACACAGGCTGGAATGGGGTTATAACCAATCAGCATTCAGGATTAGACCCATCTGTTGTATAATATTATTTTACTATTACATTAATAAGATGAAATTAGAATTTTGATTCATGTCCTCAGAAAAGATACATAATAAATAGTATTCCAAACAGAATCTACCCACAGCTCAATAATTATATTCCCTTAATTACATCAAAAAAAGGTGTCTGGTATTATAACAAAAGGTAATTTATATACATTTTTATGTTACGGGTGTTGTGTGACACAAATAAAAACAATTCTCTGCTCTCCCCCCTCAGAATAACACAATCAGTTTTAACTTCAGCCTTGTTTTCCCCAACCATTCTCTTTCTCCATTATTATCCAACACACAACCAAGGTGGTAACAATCAGGAGGCAAGTTCTAATTAACTAGACTTATTTAGATTGCAAACAGTCTGTGATTGTAATGACCTGTGTTAAACCAGACAAATTAATAAATGTTGCGTAATGGCTGATTGAATAGATCCACTATGGGATTGAGTGTGTGTTTGTGCAAAGGTGTGTGCGTGAAAAACTGCCTACTATACCGGTGTATTCAATGGGGTCCTTGAACTGACTGGGATCAGCATTGGGCGCCGATGAAGTCCCACACCAATAGGAGGCGGTGAATGGGAAGTACCACGGCTTTGCTACTCCATATTGGCCTGTGATCAAGCATGGAGAAACATCATTCACATTTTAATAACAGCTTGGCTTGAGGGATGGCGCTTTGCAGTGCATATTTCCATCCAGCAAGACTGGCACAAATCCCCCTCTTTTTTTAATTAGAGAAGATGAGATGAATACATTATGGCAATCTGCTGGGATATTATATATATTTTCTGATTATTGACCAAAGTTGTTTTGGCAAGAGAGGTGCGTATCAGTTCTGTGTACTCTGTGGATTTCATAATTACAGTATAACATACAAGTAACTACCAGAATAAAGGAAACACCAACTTAGACTTAGTGTCTTAATAGGGCGTTGGACAACCACATACATTCTACAAGTGTCTGGAACTCTATTGAACAAGAGAAGATAATTTCCATCATTTGGTGTTTTGTTGGTGGTGGTGGAAAACGCTGTCTCAGGCACAGCTCCAGAATCTCCCATAAGTGTTCAATTAGGTTGAGATCTGGTGACTGAGATGGCCATGGCATATGGTTTACATCGGTTTCCTGCTCTTAACCATTCAGTGACCACCCGTGCCCTGTGGATGGGGGTTATTGTCATTATATGGGGGCATTGCCATGGTAGCCAAAATAATGGCCTACCCAGCATTTGTATACATGACGAGACGTTAATTGTTGAATTAACTCAGGAACCACACCTGTGTGGTGGCACCTGCTTTCAATATACTTTGTATCCCCCATTTATTCAAGTGTTCAGGAGAATGCTAAACTCAGGAGAATGCTAAACTGACCCAGGGTCACAGATTGGGGCAGCTTCACCATAATGCTCACTGTCCACCTTTAAGGAAGTTGTGTCAGATTCACTTGGAGTTGGAGAATCCTAATATGGATACCGTACAGTGAGCATTACGGTGTACACTAGGGTGAAGTTGCCCCTAGACACCGATCTTGGGTCAGTTTAGCTTTTTCTCCACTAACGGTTAGGATTGGGGGAGGGGATTCTAGATCTGTACCTAGGGGACACTTCACTCCGGATGAGTGCATTACTGATGGCGTTCTCATGAATGAGTTACCTGGGAAGACGTTCTCGATGTACCACGTGAGCAGCCAGTAGATGAGGGCGTCGACTAGCATCATGAGGATGGACACGATGAAGCTATACCGGTCTCCGTCTTCAGGATTTTGGGCGATGTTACTCCACTGAATACCGATGCCCTGCTCCTCATACTTGGCAAAGTTCTCACAGCCATACCCGAAGGCCACGCACGACAGCAAACTCTGAAAATGGATGAAGTTAAGATGTGTTTGGTTATTATTTCAGACTGGACGTCAGGATCATGTCAGATCATCAATATCATCTTCAATATCAGTGTGGCAGAGCCCGTCAGGAAGTTCAAGGCAAAACAATGAACTTGTACAGGAGATGCAACAATGTCATTGAATTATATTGTGTTTGCTGATTTTCATTCTAGCCTTTGTCTATGATCAGTACATGATCTAGCTTTGGGAAATTGTGGTCGTGTTCAATATGGCAAAATGTAGGATACATTTTTTTTTGCAACAGACAACACCATTCTATGTTCTAATTGGGCAAATTCCACCCAATTTTAAAATGTTTCAAAATGCTTTCTACCGCTTTCTCCCTCCTGGTATGTGGACACACTAGTCTAGCTAATCAATGTAAATTATTGATAAATCATTTCCTTTAAGTACAAAGAATGAAAGAACATCAGCAGACAGGACATCGGCTTTTGGAGACTGGATTTGTGCAGCCCAAGAAGTTCCAGCTGGTCAAAGAAACAAATGTGGACGGCAAGTCATGTGTGTCAAACAAAAACGCGTTACATCTTTCATACCGTAGGAAAGCTAGGGAAATGGCAAATGATGATTTGCCCATGACGCATCCTCTGGTACAGCCGATCACTCTCTTCTCCATGTTGCCTGCCAGCTGTTTGGGCATGCTTAATTTCCCCCAAGCGTTTAAGCCCAGGCAGATGCCACAAACAAAATACCACTCAAAAACTGTATTTTGGTATTTGCTCCATTAGTCCACTGTTGATATAATATTTAGCATGTCAGCAATCAAGTTTTCAAGATATAGAACTTTCAAAACACAAAGTGTCACAGTCCATTTTGGACTAATGAAACAAATGTGACCTGTTTAAAGAAGTTGGGATATGTCACATATCTCTACTTTTATCCAATGTAAAAAAAAACACAATTTCAAATGTTGCTTCATTTAGACTGAATCGAGGCGGTTGGTCACAAATACCAAAAGATAGTGTTTGAGTGGTATTTTTCCTTAATAAAGCCTTGTAGACCAACACATTATGTACAACAGCACAAAAAAAGTATCAATATTCGCCCTCTTCTGTCGCATCTTAACCGTCTAAAATCGACAACTGCCAAAGTCTCCAACTGAATGAAATTCTGACAGTGACAATAGGGGCAGTTACAGCCCCACAGACACCCGAGGTCTGATCTGACCTCTGTCCGCAGTCTCTCCATGCACAACCCCTGGCATCCATTCAACTGTCCCCCTAAGCCCAAGGTCGGACACGTTCGCCTGCCAAACAATGGGCAGCCAACCACCGGACAATGGGTGACGGCAGGGCAGTGAATGACCCCTCCATGACCTTTGAGTGACAGGCTGACAGAGCGACGATGCGGCCAGTCTGACTTTGAGAAGGGCAGACACAGCAGAATCAAACACAAACAGACCACCCGCTATGAAAACACGTCAACATGACAATACGGAGGCCACAACAAGCGCCTAGCCAGCGGAAAGAAGGAAAAAGCTACTAGCTCTGTTAGAAAGCTCTCACAGACGACAAACAACGCATTTACATCTGAGAGGAGGATCCTTAGTTTGTTTGTGGAGGTGAATCAAAGGAAGAAAATAAAAAAAACTGGACGCTGGAGAGATAATTGGATTTTGTATTTGTGCTATCTTATTGCTGTCCCTGTGACATCACACACACAGCCAATACCTTTGCTTAGGAGAAATCCTTGAGTCACAACACTCTCATTAAAATATACAATATTTTTCATTATTTAAATGCAGTGGTATGGATATGATATCAAAGACAATAGGCACGCACAATACTGAGCGGGTGATGTGTGTGTGTGTGTGTGTGTGTGTGTGCGTGCGTGCCTGGGAACAATGTACTTTCCTCTATGTTGGGAAGGGGAAAAACATCCCTACACTCTGATAAATAAACTATAGGGATGGACTGTAAGTTAACGTGGTCAGAGGAACACTGTTCATGCAAATGAAAGGAGTAGCCTTCTGTCTAAGCAGGGGGAGCAGAGGAAGGACGTCTCAATGCCAAGGGCACAACTCCACAAAACCACTTTGGCTGAGGAAGAGTGCACGGAATAAAATAGTTCTGTAAAGCAGTGTTTTTTTTCTCCCCTCATGATACAATATATATGAAACACACTTAGGCAGAAAAGTGGAGATGCCATGAGGAGAACTGGCAACTTTTCCACACAAGAACACAATAAATACCCTGACTACTTAGAACACAAACTACTCTCAGATGAGATCAATTTGTGCCGTCGTGTTGGCATTACTTGTTGGAATGCTGGGTTTAAAGGAAGTAGTGTATACCGGCATAAAAATATACACTATATATACAAAGTATGTGGACACCCCTTCAAATTAGTCGATTCGCATAGTTCAGCCACACCTGTTGCTGACAGGTGTATACAAATCAAGCATACAGCCATTCAATCTCCATAGACAAACATTGGCAGTAGAATGGCCTTACTGAAGTGCTCAGTGACTTTCAAAGTGGCACTGTCATAGGATGCCATCTTTCCAACAAGTCAGTTCGTCAAATGTATTTCCTGTTAGAACTGCACCAGTCAACTGTAAGTGCTGTTATTGTGAAGGGGAAACATCTAGGAGCAACAACAGCTCAGCCGCGAAGTAGTAGTCCACACAAGCTCACAGAATGGGACCGCCAAGGGCTGAAGCACATAAATAGTCTGTCCTCGGTTTCAACACTCACTACCAAGTACCAAATTGCTTCTGGAAGCATAAGAACTGTTCGTCGGGAGCTTCATGAAATGGGTTTCCATGGCCAAGCAGCCGCACACAAGCCTAAGATCACCTTGCGCAATGCCAAGCGTTGGCTGGAGTGGTATAAAGCTCGCCGTTTGGGGGAGGAGGAATAATGGTCTGGGGCTATTTTTCATGGTTCAGGCTAGACCCTTTAGTTCCAGTGAAGGGAAATCTTAACGCTACAGCACACATTTACATTCTAGACGATTCTGTGCAACAGTTTGGGGAAGGCCCTTTCCTGTTTAAGCATGACAATGCCCCCATGCACAAAGCGCGGTCCGAACAGAAATGGTTTGTGGAGACCGGTGTGGAAGAACTTGACTGGCGTGCACAGAGCCATGACCTCAACCCCATCGAATGTCTTTGGGATGAATTGGAACGCCGACTGCGAGCCAGGCCTAATCGCCCAACATCAGTGCCCGACCTCACTAACACTCTTGTGGCCGAATGGAAGCAAGTCCCTGCAGAAATGTTCCAACATCTAGTGGAAAGCCTTCCCAGAAGAGTGGAGACTGTTATAACAGCAAAGGGGGGACCAACGCCATATTAATGCCCATAATTTTGGAATGAGGATGTTCGACAAGCAGGTGTCCACATACATTTGGTCATGTAGTGTAGAAAACACACAAAGCATTGTCAGATGCCAAAGTAAGATATATTTTCAGGCCGCGGCTTAATATTTCAATTTTGATAAACAAGGAAACATGGTTCTACTCGAAAGATGTGTCTAGGCCTCACTGCAATGAAGATTAAGAATTGCTGTGTCTGTGTCTGCAGAACGGACGACTCCAGGACAAATGATCCTACACAGAACATAAAGGTCAATCAGAAACGCTACAATCAAAGTTGAGCATGTATATGCTATTTTTGTATTTTTTTTTCCAAAGGACAGAATCCCATAAAAACTACCCAATGGGTTTATTCAGTCACACTTATCTGCTTTCTCAAGTATGTGTATCATAAAGTCCTGAGTTAAATGACTGAGTGCTTGTACTTCTGGCAGAGAGTCAGAAAAGTAATATCCCCATTTGAAGTAAACCTTAAAAGCTCAATAACTGCACCCGTACAGAAAATGAAAAACACGACTCGATATTAGAAAACCAGAAGTCCACGATGTCAGAGGAAATCAACGTTTCCAACTTAGAGATCACAGAAAACAGACAGAAGTATTGCAAATTGCATCTTGTTTATGGGATAAGGTCAATGGGATACATTTCAAAACACATGAACCTAATGTGAAAAGGTGGGAGAGATCAATAAATGTTTGGATCAAATGGAACCACAAATACAACAACATTATTATTAAGGTTAAGGTTATTGAAGTAGCAATATAGATCTGACGATACACTGGTAGAGTTAAAAGGTTGAGAGAATAACGGTTACAGGGCACATAGGGATATCATTAGTGTCTCGTTTATTATCCAAATGATTCTTGTGTGTCAGAGCAAGGATCTATAGTTCAGGTCATGGGGATTGTACAGTGTATGGACATTATCCCAGCATCCGTACTAGGCGTGTGGGCGTGTGTGTGTGTGTGTGTGTGTGTGAGATAGTGTGTGTGTGTGTGTTTATTTCAGTAACCCACTTCTCATATTTGTTTAGATTCACATTGGTCGTGGAGAACCACAGGGTGTGCAGGCTTTTCTCCCAACACAACTGAATTGATCAACTCACCACGGGTTTGACGATCAGTTCATTTATTGAATCAGGTCTGCTATTTAAGCTGGGATTATGCCTGGTATTTACAGTATGTTTCCTAGCCTGAACCCCACAACTCTCTAGGTCAAAGTACAAACTTCATCTCTCTTCAATACCATAACAGAATCACTTACTGAGTCTTCAATACAGTTCCAAAACCCTACTAAACACCCACTGGGTCTCTGCTGTCCATTATGCACCTGTGGTGGAAGGTACAGTAGTTCCATAGGTCCACTCACCACAGCGATTTTGACCTGGAACCCCATGACGTCCCTCCAGGCGTAGCAGAGGAGGTGCGGCAGGTAGAGGACGAAGTAGATGAGGCCTCCGCATGCCGCCGCCAGGTTGGCCTTGGAGAAGAAGACGCTGATGAAGAAACACTCCATGATGGTGGCCACGCAGAAGACCAGCAGGAAGACGAAGATCACTGAGGGGTCGCTGTACTGCAGCACCTTCCCATACTGCACCGGGAGAGGAAAGAAAGGGATAATAAAAGGGACAAGAGGGGGAAACAACACTGTGGCCCTGTTCGAAATGCTTCCTTCCTCATTTTCATGAGATAATCAGAGATCTGTGATAGGTGATAGGTGAAAGCAAGGCTATTGTAGGTAGATGATCAATTACCATTACAATTCAAAACAACTAACTCACCATATTTTAGAACTACAGAACTGTGATTTAGAAAAAATAATAATATCTCATGTAAAAATAATCCCACATTATCAGGGTTTTACTTTCATCAATCAATACATTTTTGATATGTGTTTACTTCAAGGAAGTATAAAGGAAGGATGTATTTCGAACAGGGCCATTGGTAGCCACAAAACTACCCTAGTTAGCACTTTTGGAGTATTGATTGCCAATTGATGTTTGAGCCTTAACCGTGTCTAGCAGGCATCTTACAAAAACAAAAACTGAGTGATTAGGTAATTATTTGTGAAGAGAGCACGAAGCAGAACAAAAATAAATATTTTGATTAAAATGACTAATTTCTGAGGATTCGATAAGCAGTAGGCAGAGTGACTCACCAGGTGTTGATAGTGTCTTATGAAGACTACTACTAATGTATCACCTGTTGTACTTCTAACATACCGTAGTATCAAAATACGATTCAATATCACATTGACGTAATGGACTGTCAGTCCTTGCATCCATGACTCCCTCTACGGATTTGAAAGTGGTTACCCTTCCCCAGCCCAATAGCAATCCACTTGCTGCCATTTTGTTGTTTTTCTAATAAAGGAGTGAGCCTTTAATTGTTAGTCTATAGTTAGTAGTAATATAAACCCAATAGTGGTGTCACTCTGCTTAGCTGCATTAAAAGGAGACCCTTTCCCAGTCTTGGAGGTCTGTCCACTAGAGCAACTCAACTCTTTGATTACACTTCATTACAATGTCCATTGAACAAACCCAAACCCACTGAATACTGTCATTAGGAGTATTGATACACCACTGGTTCGTTACAAGCAGTGGTAGCCAAGCTAACAGCCTCATCTAAATTGATAAGAAACGTTGCCTAATTCTGCTGTTTGGTATTACAGCACTTCTAATGATTGTTTCTTAATTGTTTACTACATGCTGATATTACAATATACCTTATCACTTCCTTCTAGTCCAGCCATTGGCAATCTTAGCCTTGAAATGAGAATGAGTTGGTGCCCATTGTCCACAGCCCTTCAAGAAGTGGTCAAAGGTCTCCCTGAATCAGAGTGGAATCAGTGGTGAATCACCTTGAGGATGAGGGTGAGGAGGAGCGCACTGACAGCCAGCGGCAGCAAGCTGGACACGGCCCAGCTCAGCCAGTAGGTGGAGCTCCTCAGCCCCGTCATCCTCAACGTCTCCTTCAGACGCGCCTCCTTCTCCATAACGATGCCCTTCACGATCATGGCCACCGAGTAGATCCAGGCCAGGGTCATGTATAGGGGCAGAGAGCGCGCCAGCGAGCTGAGGAACCTAAGGTGGGGGAGGGGTCGGACAGCGGGCAGGGTGTACACGGCCCAGTCACATCTGGACGCTGATTGAGATTTTCTACTGTGCTGTTGTCGTGGCAAAATCCCAATGTGTGTGTTATGTAACTACAACTTGATTTCCAGCAATAAACTTGATAGATATTAGAGCAAATAGACTTCACTGGTGGTGATAGCATTCAAGTGGCCTGAGATATGGATTTCCAATGTTTTGACCTCATTCATTTTCTGCAAAGTTCTGTGTCAACATACAGTCGTTTTGAAATGTACAAGCGCATGTGGCAGACTCTCAAAGAAAGTATGAATGTTATCCACAGACGCCGAAATGACTTTCACCCACTGGACACAGACGTCAGTCCAACACCTATTTTTGATTTACTTTTGGTTGAGTTGTCAACTAACGTGAATTCAATGTATATTCAACAAAACATTTCACCATGTTATTGTATTTAGGTTAAAAGTTGGGGGGAAAAATACTAAATTCCCTTACGTTGATGACTTTTTCAAATTCATGATGATTCAACGTCATGACATTACCATTTTTGGTTGAAATTAAGTGGAAACACTGTTAATTCAACCAGTTTTTGCCCAGTGGGCAGTAACTGCATTATGAGGTCGTATAGAGGTAGAATATAGGGGGTATGTTGATCACCACTAAAGTCATATTTCCATTAGGGAACATGGTCTGTGAAGAACCAAACCAATCTGTTGATTTACCTAACCAATGCTTCATGTTGTTTTTCTTTGAGTGGGAAGCAAAGAAAGGCCACAGTGTTTGGGCCAACAATATTAATAAACTCCGATAAATCACTCTAGACAGGAGGGGAATTAGCATTTTGACATCCCCTGGAGTGGAATGGCAATTGGAAAAGTAGAGGGGAAATTCAGGTGTGGATGACCAAACTTGTGGCAGTCATGCCTTGTCCAGACACAGCAGTCAAACAATTTCCATCTGATTCCCTGGTATACAAAATGGCCATGAAAATATCATCATAATAATAACTGATCTCTATGATTTGAATACACACCATGCCCAGTGGTTCCTCCAAGCCACCCAACTAACTCAATTTATTGTTATTAATGTTTACAAATTGCTGGTGGCTGGCAAACACATTAGGGTGATGGGGAAATTACATTTTGCCCAGCTGTTCAAATATCAATTTTATTTACCAGGAGTATTTTCCAATTAAACTGAAAAAATGTATTAGCTGATCTACATTATATACTATCCTTTTCTTTTTAATTCAACCATGCATATGAATTAGGAGGCTGAAAAGGGCACAGTACCTTTTAGAGGCAGATAAAAACAATGCAAACATGTTTGTGTGGTGATGAGCAAACAAAATGGTCACCTCATTGTGATAATGGTTCTATAATTTAGCTTAGACGCACATTAGTCCACGGACAGGGGATCAATTTAACAGATAGGCCACTTAATTACACACGGCAGGATCAATGACACAGAGGGGTGATTTAAAGCTACAGAGCAGCAGCTCATGTGTCTCACATCAACAACAACAGCTTTAAGAGTGACGCCGTTCAGTAAGAACTAGGTGAAAGCTGTATGTAACACAGGACATTTTGATGCAGCATTTGAAAGTTATCAAGAGGACATACTGTATGTATATGGCAGCGAACAGGACCGTTGTACAACATTGAACACAGTGTTCCTACTGTCATACTTGATTATATAGAGTCACTCAGAGGCCGTATCGAGTCGGCCATATCCAGTCTAATGTGATATTCCGGTAAGCATCCAAAATTGCTTTGATTCTGTAAGTGCACAGCATAACAGATGGACTTTTTTTTTTACATATAGCTTCTCCTAATGTATCCATTCTCAATGACAGACATTTTATCCAAAGACTGTCTCGATGGGTGGAATACTGTCTTTCATCTAGTCGCACCAGCATGACTCTCCGGAGTGTCACTAGGGAAGTTGTGTCACATCGATGATACACATCATTCAGTATATGCTTGAATAGCGTGCAAAGAAGGCGATGCAATCGCAGGAAATACAGGCATTTGATTTACAACAAGGCTGATTTTAATGCAGGGAAATTACGATTTTAGTACCAAGCTCAATCAATTAGCATGACACAGTGGAAATCGAGATAGGTCATGCATGATTCGTTTTTTAAACATTATTATTGGCTTTAGTTATCCCGGAATTAACGGGAGCAAGAGTAACAAAGAACAAGGCACAACCACTTTACAAATTAAATATATTTTAGATCCTGTATAACAAAATATTGTGCACCTGCACGCTGTCCTGATATGGACACTTACTCTGATGAATGTACATACTTCTCTTAAATAAAACAGTGTTTTCTTGTTACTTCTCTTTAAACAATATAGCACTTCAAACGGCACTGTGCCTATAATGCATTTACACCAACGAGGATGGGTTTTAATTGACTCATTAGGTAAAGTTTTTATAACTTGCATGGTAATCTTCTTCTGTATTACTTTGCACACTAAGTAGGACTATCAGGAAACAATATGCTGTACAAGCTCAAGGACAGTCAATGATAGCTAACAACCGGTGGAATCTGTTCCTCCACATCAGTTTATTTTAGTAACCAAGTGATATTGTGCTTTGTTATTTGAAAGTAGTCATCATTCTCAGTACTGACCTTAACCATGACACTTATGAATGCGCATGGGACCATGAGCAGGACAAAGTTCTCGGTGAACCACGCAAACCAAATGGCACCGTTCTGAACTCCAACGGCCCGCTGAACCTCCTTGAGCCTGAGCTCCTTCTCCAGGACGAGGCCCTTGATGGTCATGCAGACGGTGTACATGAAGGCCAGCACCAGGTACATGGGAAGCATGGTTCCGATACTCGCGAGGAAGCTGGTGGGTGCAGAGGGAAGGCAAGGGAGGCAATCACAGAGGTCACGAAACAGCTAAGCCGGTGATATCGACAAGCCCAGGTTTTGATAAGGGAAGGTAATGCAGCGAGATGGGAGTTAATGCATTATTTATTGATCACCTGTTGTATAAACCACACTCCTTATGTAAAGACAGAGCTCTCGCAATCAGGTTTTAAGAGATGGGCTGAATGAGGCATGTTGCACAACGAACAAAAACAAAATCAATCTTGTCTTCAAATCAATGTGTATCTTGAGTTCAGAATCAGCACTTAGTTTAATGGACTAATATAGTCTTTCACACGTTGTTTTGATCCTGTCGTACTATCATAGCTAAGCATAATAATGTACTGAACAGGGAGCCTTGGCAACCATTGTTCTATTGTTAAAATGGCCTCTAGTCATTTTGAGAAATTCAACACAGTTTAGGATAACACTTTGTCTGAACACCTCATTTTTCATCCGTTGAATGGACCCTTGCCCCTTAGAAGACCGAGAGAGAAAATAAGTTCTGTTGATGCAGTAAATGTCATCGTCCCAACGGATGATCCATTAAGATAGACACACTCTGGGAGTTTTTAATCAAGGGTCCAATACGTTTATAGATTCAGCTCTATTATAAGGGGATTTTACATTGAGCTAGCCTTCATAAACCTTGTGCATCAGCTCTATCTAACCATCTAGAACCACCCGCCATACTCAGCATGATGGATCATTTGATGATGTTACAATAGAATCAGACAGCATTAAAGCAGGTTGGTGGAATTTATTGGGATGACTCATGTACTGGAGGCAGCTCTGCAGGATAGTCACTTGCTGGCACAGCCACAAAGTCTCAAAATCTGATTGTAAACCTAACCCTTACCTTAACCCTAACCTTAACCACACTGCTAACCCTTACCTTAAATGACCAAAAAGCTAATTTCTTGTTTTCATTGGCCCATCTAGTGGGAATCGCTCAGCTCTGCCCCAGGATAAGATTCATCCCAATAAACTTCAAACACGTTTCATAACGCC
Organism: Salmo trutta; assembly: GCF_901001165.1. Lineage (NCBI taxonomy): Eukaryota > Metazoa > Chordata > Actinopteri > Salmoniformes > Salmonidae > Salmo > Salmo trutta. The sequence goes on along the minus strand of NC_042961.1, from coordinate 46,624,783 downwards.
ATGTCAATATATTGTACGGCGCCAATATAATAAAGTGCTGCCAATGCTCTATTAGACAGTGAAGAAGATATATCAAATGGATTGAGCCTTTGACAAAGTAAAGATTTCACATATCAGTTGTGCTTACCGACCATAAATACAATCCTTAGAATGCCAACGAAGCACCAGTTTATCACGGTGAGGCAGGCAGGATAAAGGGACTCTATATACCGTAATAGGTAGAACGGTGTCCCACTTTCAAGCTAATAAACATTAAGATTTAATGAAAGTACATTTCCAGTGCATTTACATTGGGCTAATTTCTCGGCTAACTTTTGGGCGAGTGATTTGTTAAGGGGCTTTTGAAACTCGGCCAATTGAAAACGGGCCGGGACAAAAGCCTACTTCCCTTAATTGGTAATTCGCCCCTGACAATAAGGACAATTTTCACGAGGAAAGCAGTAGCAGACAGGTTTTTTCTCTCTCCAGCACCTAAAGATTTTCTCCAAACCTAGCTGAGTTAGTAGAGGCATATGTGAGCATAGAAACATGGGTAGTGGCTATCCATAGATTTTAAAAACACTATAAAAGTTTATATGATATCACGGGCCAATGTATCATATTAATTGCAAATTACGGCGTGATCCGCTAGGATAGTCCATTTATAAGATGAGAAGTGCCTTTTATAAATCCCTCACCTGCCCCCTTCCCTACCATATGCCAGAATGCAAGCACCACAAAATAGACTTTTCTAACCATTTGTGGAGAGAATTTGGAGTTGTGCCTAGCTTTGAAAGACATCAACCAAACGCTGTCTCTCAATAGTACCAATTAGGGAGTCAGAGGGGAATAATGGTGTACCTTGTCCTCTACTTCGCAATGTAGAGACAGCCCTTGTGACAGAGAAAATTCAGTAATGCGAGTGCTTGAATGGGAGCGACCTGGCTTCGAGGTCACTTCCTGTTCTCTCGTGGGATGTATCACTTTCACAGGAAGCAGTGTAAGCCACAAGAAGGGTTCAAGTTAACACCACCAAGTTTCTAGGAGCAACTGAAACAGAATAGGAGTGTCAAAAAAGTTGAACTTGAAATGTGTGTGTGTGTGGATTTCAAATAACATAACATGTCTAATGTCAACTCAGGTCTGCTAAGAGCTTAAAGTAAAGAAAAAAAGGGAAAAAAGAAAACAGTGGTTGTGTTTTTCAATCTATTTTTTACTTTAATCACATCTTTTCTTTACATGTCAACTCTAAACCCTTTTGGGATGCATTCCAATACTAGATTACATAAAAATGATCTTATTATAGCCACTTTAATCTAATAATGTCAGATTTTGTTTCCTAATGGAGGACAGAAATGTTGAATTATTATGGCAAAATATTTCAAAATATTAGATCACGTCATTTTCTGTATGTAAAATGTGCCTATTTTTTTTTCTTTTTTTCCAAAACAAACAAACAAGATCGTGCCTCAGCTAACAGTTGCATCAGATTGAATAGTAATCCCCTTATTACAGAGTCCTTATTATATTGCAATATCTCTTTAAAGGGGCAATCTGGGATTCAAACAACATTGATGTACCAAATTCCAGATTGCCCCTTTAATGGTTGCCAACCTGCGACCGTTAACTCCTTGTCGACTTGTCACTATAGAGTACATCAGTCATGCACACCACGTTTGACACTGACAACCTTGCCACCAGATGCTCCTGAATAATACATTGCTGATCGATTTGAGGATGCTTAAATAATATAAGTCCTCTACTGGGTGCATGTTACAGGGCTCGAGTTACATCGCCGCCGTGACTTAAATTTAGGAGACTTGGGAGACTTGGGGTTCTTAGTAAATCAAGTGATATGGCGAGCAGAGAAACCCCAGAGAATAGTGTAATTATGTTAAATGTGTTCTTGCCACTGAAAGGGGGAAATCATCCAAGGGTTAGTTGGTTGGTATGTTTTAGAGATCATTTTGACTGCCGCTACAAACATTCATCTTTGCAGAAGTGGTGATTCTCAAAAGTATCTACTGTTTGAAAGTCAATATGGTGTCTTTATTGTTGTGCATATGGGCACAAAGGGGCAGTATCATTGATGTAAATGTGTCTCTCGTATTTGCAGATAATACATCCTTTTTCACATTTGCAAAGTAACACTGCTGGATAGTGGAGTCACAATACTCATATACCTATGCTGTAAACAATTTCAAAAGCCTCATAGGAACCTGTCCTGTGCAATATCCAAGTTCTATGTACATGTTATTGTAATTAAGATCTGATACAATATCAAGATGGCATTGTTAAACGACTATTGATGTGGAACAGCATTGAGATACAAACAATTGATTCTCTGATTCGAGCGCAGCAGAGACTCATTTTCCGTGTCTTATCAAGCCCTTAAAGGCCGAGGAGCCTGAACTCTTATCCTCAGCCTTCATCGCATGGTTGGTGTGGGAATGTGACAAAAACATGGAGCTAATACGGTTTGAAAATGCAAAAAGGGTCGGCTCTCGTCGAAGAGCCAACCGATCTGTAGCAGTTGACTTTGTACTGTATATAGGTACTGGAGTGGGAGAGAAATACAGTGAGGAAGGAGAGAGGGTAAACCTGCTGGAAACACAGTGGTATCTATGGGTCTTTGTTCCATGAAAGCCACTGGGTCAATACTGTAGGTCAACCCCTGTCTAATAATATATTATAGGAACAATGGAGGGAAAGAAAACCCACTGGGGAAAAAATAGTTGAATCAACACTGTTTCAGCATAATTCATTAATGTGCAGTTTTGTGACGTGGAATCTAAATGTAAAATACATTGGATTTGCAAAAATTCATTAATGTAAACGGTTGTTTGGAGGGCGAAACTTTAACCACGGGATTATTTCATCATGTTGGTTGTGCTTTTAGTGTAGTGATACCAATCTCACGTTATTGAGTGGTTGAATAAGCTGATCTCATTGATCAACGTGTCAATCAAATATTACTCAATTGTCCACGTTGAAAGGAAGTGTCCATGTGTGTCCAATCGGAATGTACTCTTCTGATTAAGAGTATCCCTGAGAAAGAGCTGCAATGATTGAAATGCATAGCTCAATGTTTAAAGGAAAGTGCAAGGCTCATTCCTCTATAATATGGAAAATGGAACAAAGCATGATAAATCAAATCAATATTGCAAGTACTGTTCATAAAATCACCTTTGGGATGCTATCTGCATCTAAAATATGCAGGTAAAGTGAAAGTGTGTTGTTATCAACTCAAACAAGGGCATTACATGGACTAAAGCTTTAAGAAAGCACTTTACATTACTGTGTCAAGTGTATGTAATTTTGGACCTTAATCCATATATTTGATTTGCTTCGCACAGTTAAAGTGCACATCCTTTCAATTGATAATAAGTTGTGTAAAAGTACTGAGAATTCTCTGGTTTTGAAATTGCATTTTAAAGTCAGATTAGGCATTTTGGTCTTTTCTAAACTGAAAAATGGTTACAGCAGGTTAAAAACAAGAACATCTGAATGCACAATGCTCTTCCTCCCACTTTTGGCTGCAGCAGCAGCGACACATTTTGAGATCACAATAATCACCCCAAAAGGTCCTTTCTCTCATGCTTCCCTGCATCTTCCTTTTTTTTCTGCAATCCCACTCTCAATTATTTATGAACTAAATAACGGTTTTCAAGTGTTAATAATTTACGGGAAACCCCCAAATGTCTAGGCAGGGGAAAGAGTAAATGGCGGAGGGACCGAGGGTTTTGTGGTGCTTTATAGCCCCCATTCATCTTCAGTGGTTATTATTCCTTTGTTTCACGGAGAGGGAACCCAGGCAGGAGGGCAGCATTAGGAAATAACACTTTGATTGTCTCATTTGAGCTCGTTTGCAACATTCACTGGCAAATAATGAACATAAAATGGATGGTTTCCATTGTGCCATGAATGAGGGTGAGGGGACCACTCTTAAAAATACAGGCCTACAGCAAACCACAATGGGTATGCAAGATGATCTTTCACCCTCTCACCAGCAGTCATCACGGGATAAAGCCAACTGAGTTTACTGTTGTGTGTCACCATAGTGTCTATGTGACCAACTGGGATTTGAACCCAGGTCTTCGCTATGAGATTGTGTTAGCCCTCTGAGCTAAAAACCAAGGTATTAGATCTTCAGGTCTCGGTCAAGATTAGTCCTCACACAAGTGTGGCTTACCAAACCACCTCTGTAATATATGTGTTTGTTGAAACGAGCTAATACTCAGAAACCATAAAAGTGGACTGTCATAAAGGCACCACAGGTAACAACGCTGTTATGCCTGTTCTGCATTTTTTTTACCTTCATTTCCAAGTATTCAGATAGATTCGATTTTTGCAAACACCTAATCATTTTTCTATGTTGGTTGTGTATAAGCCTAGTAGGCCCTATATTCGATCAAGGTCCTTTTTGAAGATTCAACAGAATGTTATGTGGTCTGTGCTACCAATCAAGCTGATTATCGGCTAAAGAGAGACGTTTTTCATGGAGATTCAATTGCTAGTCCAGATGTTGATGACAAATCAATAAAGACATTACTGACTCTGCCAATGTGCTTTCTGTCTGACTAGCACTGATGTTGTCTTTAACCATATGTTTCCAAGGCAACCATATGGAGTAACTTACCATCATTAAAAATAACACATTTCTAACCAGACCTGGGTTCAAATAGTATTTGGCATGAACATTTTGAGCTTGATTGGGCCTACCTGGTGTGCCAGATGGGTGGGATTCACACTTTGGACTATTCCAGGGGTTACATTGAATCGGGCAAGCTCGATAAAGCACAGATAAAGTATTAGAAATATATGTGCTCTAATCAATGCCACCAGCATTTCTAATGCGAGAAATATCTGTGTCCTGAAAAATTGTGTCTGCTTTGCACCCTAGTCACTATTTAGTGCACTATAGGGAATAGGGTGTCACTTGGGACTGAATGTCCAAAACATTAGGAACTCCTTCCATGACATAGACTGACCAGGTGAATCCAGGTGAAAGCTATGATCCATTATTGATGTCAATTGTTAAATCCTCTTCAATCAGTGTATATGAAGGGGAGGATTTCAGTAAAGAAGGATTTATAAGCCTTGAGACAATTGAGACATGGATTGTGTATGTGTGTGATTCAGAGGGTGAATGGACAAGACAAAAGATTGAAGTGGCTTTGAACGTATGGTAATAGGTGCCAGGAGCACCGGTTTGTGTCAAGAACTGCAATGCTGCTGAGTTTTTCACGTTCAACAGTTTCCCGTATGTATCAAGAATGGTCCAACACCCAAAGGACATCCAGCCAACTTGACACAACTGTGGGAAGCATTGGAGTGAACATGGGCCAGCATCCATGTGTCACGTTGGTCGTAAGAATGAGACCAAGGTGCAGCGTGTTAAGCGTACATCTTACTTTATTTGATGAACACCAACAAAACCAACAAAATACAAAAACCGAGCGCAACGTTCTGCAGGGCTAAATACAACGCAATGCAAAAACAAGATCCCACAAAACCCCAGTGGGAAAAGGCTGCCTAAATATGATCCCCAATCAGAGACAACGCAAGACAGCTGCCTCTGATTGGGAACCATATCAGGCCAACATAGAAATACAAAACATAGATATACATAATCTAGAATGCCCACCCAAATCACACCCTGACCTAACCAAATAGAGAAATAAAAAGGCTCTCTACGGTCAGGGCGTGACACCATGTGGAATGCTTAAGACACCTTGATGAGTCCAAGCCACGATGAACTGTGGCTGTTCTGAAGGCAAAAGGGCAGGGTGCAACTCAATATTAAGAAGGTGTTCTTAATGTTTTGTACACTCAGTGTACTTTGTTGTACAAGTGGACTTAGATCTCCTTTGTTATTATCTGTTCCCCGATGACGTCATTGAGCTACATGATCAATCCATGTAGACGGGAGTAATTTCCTCTAAGGAAACCTTAGCTGCCTAAGACTGAGCGCAGTAGTGCATTCTCTGTCTTGAAATACAGATACTGTATGTATTGTGACATAAAACAGTAACACTAATGAATGCCTGATTTACACAGAATAGAATGGTCCCTATCAATCTCTATATGATGGACTTTGTCAGTGGCTTCATAAGGGAATTGGGTACTTTCTCAAGGAGGAAAAATAATATTGAATGAAAGGGAGGGACTATAAGAATGTAGCCTGAATAATTCAAAGGTACATCAAGCATTCAGGACCCTGTTTCCCGATAGCGATGGAACTTAAGCTTACGAGTGTTTTAACCATACATCTTTCCTCAATTGACTGAAGAAGAAATGTATTTCAATATCATTGAAATATATACCGTAGGTACACTACCGTTCAAAAGTTTGGGGTCACTTAGAAATGTCCTTGTTTTTGAAAGAAAAGCAATTTTTTGGTCCATTAAAATAACACCAAATTGATCAGAAATACAGTGTAGGCATTGTTAATGTTGTAAACGGCTATTGTAGCTGGGAACGGCTGTTTTTTTATGGAATATATACATAGGTGCACAGAGGCCCATTATCAGCAACCATCACTCCTGTGTTCCAATGGCACGTTGTGCTAGCTAATCCAAGTTTATCATTTTAAAAGGCTAATTGATCATTGGAAAAGCCTTTTGCAATTATGTTAGCACAGCTGAAAACTGTTGTTCTGATTAAAGAAGCAATACAACTGGCCTTCCTTGGACTAGTTGATTATCTGTAGCATCAGCATTTGTGGGTTCGATTACAGGCTCAAAATGTCCAGAAAAAAATACCTTTCTTCTGAAACTCATCAGTCTATTATTGCTCTGATAAATGAAGGCTATTCCATGCGAGAAATTGCCAAGAAACTGAAGATCTCATACAACGCTGTGGACTACTCCCTTCACAGAACAGCGCAAACTGGCTCTAACCAGAATAGAAAGATGAGTGGGTGTCCCCGGTGCACAACTGAGCAACAGGACAAGAACATTGTGTGTCTAGTTTGAGAAACAGACACCTCACAAGTCCTCAACTGGCAGCTTCATTAAATACCCGCAAACTTAGACACTGGACAGAGGAACTCTACCTAGAAGGCCAGTATCCCGGACTTGCCTCTTCACTGATGACGTTGAGACTGGTGTTTTGCGGGTACTATTTAATGAAGCTGCCAGTTGAGGACTTGTGAGGCGTCTAATTCGACCCAATTACAGTACCTGTTCTACGAGTGGTCTGATGCAATCGTTAAATAACAAACCTTTTCAACTGCAACTTTAGTAACAATGGTTTAGGGAAACACATCTCTAAAGATTCAATGATGCTCTTATGAAGAGTCTAACGAGGAACTTAGCCTTAAGATGCTTTTGGGAAAACTGGCTCGGGTATATAATGTTCAAGACCTGGGAGGCCTGCGGTTTGAGTAAATCAATAGCTCAGACTTCTTCTGCTCTGTCTTGTTGTTGTCTCTCCATCTTGCCACAAGTTTGTTTTTCCTCAGCTTAGCCAAAATTCATAATTCAAAACTCCTGACGGACCTCAAATGTTCATGTTAGAGTTGCAATACTAACAATTCTCTCCTCTATGTTTTCCTAAGTTGTGGCTGTACCAGACAGCAGTAGCCAACGACGAAAGACAAAAGAAGAGATACCCTGTAGCTTCAAAAAAACATTTCCACAGGGACATTTGTGAGGGCTTAGTAACTGCCATTACTCAAGCCTGTGGTGGCGGTGAGTGGCAAGTCCCAGAGTGAGTAGATTTTTATTGTGGTAATGCCTTCTTCCCTCTCTAATCATGGGCCAGACAGATAAAAGCTTTTGTACTCACACGTCGTCCACGTAGCAGGGATACGGCATTTGCTGGGCAAACACGCCGAGCGGCTGTGATTTGTTCGTGTGCAACCGTATAATGCCGTGGTCCATCATGTCCTGCAGATAGGCGAAGCCTCCCCATATATAGCGCAGGTTGTTGACGGAGTCACGGGCCCCGGGAGACCATCCCCTTTAAATTGAAAGGACACACGTCACATGACTGTCAGTGTTTAAGAGACAGCCGCGGCTGAAAACATCATGGATGAAACCGCTATATGTTACACCAAAATATATACATTTTTTGTAATGACATTTATCCCATGAGTGACATGGAATCATCCATTTATTGGCACTGAATGCTTACTATTAATCATCTGAGATATAGCAGAGAAATATGCAAGAAAATGTCTATTTGCTTTAGATACTTCAATTGTCTGGTAAAAAACAAAAAGGCTAAGCAACATCACGGCTTGTATTCATAAAGTGTCTCACAGTAGGAGTGCTGATCTAGGATATTTTGCACCTTTTAGGTCATTTTGAATAACATTACATGGACGGGGAGACCTGATCCTGGATCAGCACTCCTCTGAGACACTATGAATACGGGCCCTGTCGCCAAATGTTTTCTCGTTAGCACTAAAACAGAACAGGCTGACAGCGGAGAGTCTGTGCACTGTGCCTACCTTTCTTTAATCTTATTGGTACTCTCCCCCTCATCAATGTCCAAGCGGATCTTGTACTTGACGTAAGGAGGGGGGTGGCTGGCGGCAGGGTCGAGTTCTTCGAAAACTATACCAGCCCAGTACGTATCGTTTTCTAGAAGCTCCAAGGCTCTAGCCACGAGATGTCCCTCACTGTCAACAGCCTCAAACTTATCCAGGTCCAGGCACTGTAACATTGAAAGACAAGTTACACCAAGAAAGAGAGAAAATAAGTTTACTTAATTCTTTACAAACTGCTAGGTGTCTTAAACAAGATCATTACTTTAATATAAGATGAGAAAAGAGAGCGCTGGAGAGTGCTTTAGGTATGCATTCATCTCAGGACACAAATCTTACTGAAAATGTCACTTTGGGAACCCATTCCTTTAAAAGTTCCCACCCGTTGCCAACCAATTCCAGCCCTGGGTGTTTCATAGATATTACACAGAAAGAACATGTCCAAAACCATTACGCCCACTCGCCACATCTCCCATCTTTCCAACAACTCTGAAAGATGGAGACTTCAAGGCCAACTGTACTGCCCATGAAAGACATGATTAAACTTATTTGCATGGTTGAAAGAGTAGAATCATATAATTTTTGTAATATGTAGTTGCACTACTGAACTCAATAGAGTCCCATTACCTTCAGAAACTAATCTTAAAGGAAAACTCCACTCAAACTATCTTTTGGTATTTTTTTCCATTAGTCCGCTGTTGATACAGTCCCAAAATGTTTTGCATGTCAGCAGTCAAGTTTTCAAGATATTGGGCTTTTAAGAAGCAAAGAGTCACCGGCCACATTTGACCTGCCCTGTTTGAGCTAGAAGCACAAGTATTTCACAGTACCCTGCGATTACATCTGCCACCCTGTGCATGTGACTAATAAAGTAATCTTACCTATCTAAACTAAATGTCCTTCAATCAACACTCAACTCATTTCAACTCCCCATTATGTATCATAGCGACAATAGTCAACATCAGAGTACCTTTGGTAGATTGTTGTACACAATGTTTGAAATTACATGATTTGTAACTCGATTTAAACCTGAGTTGAGCGTGCAAATCAAGTTTGTGCCTCAGTGCACAGGGCATACGAACTCATGTTAGGTCTTCCGCAATATCATACACAACCTTTTTCTCCTGTACCGACAGTAAGATTTTAGACATGTACACATGATTAGAAACTGGATGGTCGAGCCCTGAATGCTTATTGGCTGACGGCAGTGGTATATCAGACCGTATGCCACGAGTATGACAAAACACTTATTTTTACTGCTCTAATTACATTGGTAACCAGTTTATAATAGCAATAAGGCACCTCGGGGGTTTGTGGTACAGTATATGGCCAATATAGCAAAGAGCTGTATCCAGGCACTCCGCGTTGAGTCGTGCTTATGAACAGCCCTTAGCTGTGGTATATTGGCCATATACCACACCCCCTCGGGCCTAATTGCTTAATCGTACCATATTTGTATTAATGCTCCTCACTAAAAGACAATAATAAAATAAAAAGGGAAAATAGCCTTTCTGCAATACCACGATCCAAAAAGAAGCGATGAACAGTAACCACAACATAAGACATGCCTGAGGAATGGTGCAGTAGAACAAATATGTTTTGGTACTGACACTGAAAACAATAGACTGGACAACAGCGGAGTTACAAATGATGCAGAGCTGCCAAGGGATATGTTATGGAGTATGGCTGAGGCATACTGAGATACAGATTTGGTAGCTGGCTGGTACTCGCTTTATCCTTGTTTCCAATGGACTGTAATGAGCTAGCCATCTGGGGAGTGAGTCTGGCTTGACAGCTGTCCACACATACCTCTACCACACGGGCTTGTTATGTTACTTTCTCTCAGTAAAGAAGGTCCTTCACTATTTTCACAGACAGCATATAATTGCCTATGTTGTTATTGAGTGTCCAAATTCAGCATGTCACATTGTTGGCTGTACGTTATGCAGTACATGACATTATTTGATTATTGGGCAGTTTGTGCCTCCCCTGTATGTAGGGAAATGTCAGGTTTGTTTCGCCTTTTGCAGCAGTGGGCTAAATCAGGGTCACACAGAGTGTTTCTTGGTAGTCTTAAATCTACTTTGAAACAGAAGTATACATCTCACACACATGGTTATGGGCTTACAAAGAAGAAGACACCTGTACCATGTCAGATATGGAGTTGAAATGTATTCCATTTTGAGTTTCCATCCCAATACTACACTTTATATACATCACAGAAGGCTGAAATATAACCAAACTATTTTACATAGAAACACCGGATTTCCAGCATTTAAAAAATATATATGTTTATTCCACCAATGAGGCCACTAGGTCATTTGACTGCAGGAAAGGGTTTTAATGCATTGGTTTATTCGCAATGCATTAGGTAGGATTATATATTGTGTCATCTTACCTGCAATGTATTAACTATGAGACTGTTTATATACTGTACGACCAACCATGTGGCAGCATCGCTTAAACAAATACATGTGTTTCATTGTCATATACACGGAATGTACAAAACATTTAGAACATCCGCTCTTTCAATGACACAGACTGACCAGGTGAAAGCTGTGATCCCTTATTGATGTCACTTGTTAAATCCACTTCAAATCAGTGGAGATGAAGGGGAGGAGGCAGGTTAAAGAAAACATTTTAAGCTTAGAGACAATTGTGACATGGACTGTGTATGTGTGCTCATCAAGCTGATGTTTCAATTGAGACCTGACAGACTCTTCAATATCCCACTTAGTTCATCATCTCCGTGACGACTTACGACAAGAACGCTGCCGAGTCAAACGTCAACTGCATTAAAAAGTTTGTCCTCTTAAGAGTTTGGATCTACACTTGTAATCTGTAGTGATCCATTGAGGAAGCAGGCTAAGCAGCCACTCAGCACAAGCCCACTGCTCTAAGTCAACCCATCAAAATCCTATTACATTTAATAACTTATAATAGGATATTGCATTAATCGTAAGATTGCTAGGTGAGACAACCACATATTCTATCACAGTCATAGTAAGTACATTTTTGTCCTCGATAAACCCTAACCCTACTAGCTCCGGGGTGAAGTTTACGCTAGGTCCATATCTAGATCAGCATCTTCCTCCCCCAATCCTAACTTCAACCATTAGTTGGGAAAATGTGAATCTGATCCAAAATCAGCATCTAGAGGAAATTGGCCCTATGTCAAACATGTCGTGCTTTTCCCCAACCACTGGATATGGTGGTGCTAAGTCTAAGCAGTTGGATAGCAATGATCGGACTTTCACGGTTGAGGAACTAACCTACTGACAATGTGACAGGCTGCCACCTCCAATCTCTCGCTGCCCTTTATTAGACTCAGAAATGGCACCCTATTTCCTAAATAGTGCACTACTTTGGATAAGAGCCCTATGGGCCCTGGTCAAAAGAACTGCACCATAAATGTAACAGGTTGCTATTTGGGCGTGAGGCAACACTGTAGTAGCAGACACAGTGATGTCATGGTTGTAGAGGGTACGTTGATAGATGATAGCTGCGGGAGGACATTAGCATGGACTGACTGTACAAAACATTAAGGACACCTTGAGTTGCATGCCCCCCTTTTGCCCTCAGAACAGCCTCAATTCGTCGGGGCATGGACTCTACAAGGTGTCAAAAGCGTTCCACAATGATGCTGGCCCATGTTGACTCCAATGCTTCCCACAGTTGTGTCAAGTTGTCTGGATGTCCTTGGGATGGTGGGACATTCTTGATACACACGGGAAACTGTTGAGCGTTGCAGTTCTTGACTCAAACCGGTGCTCCTGGCACGCACTACCAAACCCGGTTCAAAGGCACTTAAATATTTTTTCTTGTCCATTCACCCTCTGAATGGAACACATACATAATCCATGTCTCAAGGCTTAAAAACGATTTATTTAACCTGTCTCCTTCCCTTCATCTACACTGATTGAAGTGGATTTAACAGGTGAAATCCATAAGGAATCACAACTTTCACCTGGATTCACCTGGTCAATTCTACAGTGCTATCAGAAACTATTCACACCCCTTTGCTTTTTCAGACTGAATCTAAAATTGATTACATTTAGATTTTGTGTCACTGATCTAAACACAATACCCTATAATGTCAAAGTGGAATTTATTTTGTAGATTTTTTTTTGTATTAATAAAATCTGTAAAGCCGAGCTGTCTTGAATCAATAACTATTCAACCCCTTTGATAAGGCAAGCCTATATAAGTTCATGAGTAAGAATGTGCTTAACAAATCGCATAATAAGCTTCACTAACTCATTCCGTGTTCAATAATAGTGGTTAACATGATTTTTGAATGACTACCCCAACTCTGTACCCCACACACACAATTATCTGTAGGGTCCCTCAGTCGAGCTGAGAATTTCAAAAAGAGATCCAACCTCAAAGACGAGGGAGGTTTTCCAATGCCTTGCAAATAACGGCACCTATTGGTAGATGGGTAATAAAAAAAGCAGAAATTGAATATCTCTTTGAGCATGGTGAAGTTATTCATTGTACTTTGGATGGCGTATCAATACACCCAGTCACTACAAAGATACAAGCGTACTTCCTAACTCAGTTACCGGAGAGGAAGGAAACTGCTCAGGGATTTCACCATGAGGCAAATGGTGACTTTAAAACAGTTACTGAGTTTAATGGCTGTGATAGGAGAAAACTGAGGATGGATCAATTACATTGTAGTTACTCCACAATACTAACCTAAATGACAGAGTGAAAAGAAGGAAGCCTGTACAGAATAAAAATATTCAAAAAAATGCATCCTGTTTGCAACAATGCTCTTAAGTAATACTCCAAAAAATGTGTCAAAGAAAGGAACTTTTGGTCCTGAATACAAAGCGTTGTGTTGTGGTGGATTTGTCCCAAACATAACACTGAGTACCACTCTTCATATTTTCAAGCATGGTGGTTGCTGCTTCATGTTATGGGTATCCATGTCATTGTCAAGGACTAGGGAGCTTTTTAGGGAAAACATTTAAGGAATACAGCTATCAGCACAGTCAAAATCCTAGAGGAAAAACTGGTTCAGTCTGCTTTCCAACAAACACTGGGAGAGTAGCTTACCAAGACGACATTGAATGTTCCTGAATGGCCTAGTTAGAGTTTTAACTTAAATCGTCTTGAAAATCTATGGCAATTTATGTCTGTCTAGCAATGATCAACAATCAACTTGACAGAGCTTGAAGCATTTTAAAAAGAATAATGGGCAAATATTGCACAATCCAGGTGTGTGAAGATCTTAGAGACTTACCCAGAAAGACTCACAGCTGTAATCGCTGCCAAAGGTGATTCTAACATATATTGACTCAGGGGTGTGAAGACTTGTGTAAATTAGAAATGTCTGTATTTCATTTTCAATAAACTTGAAACATTTTATAAAAAAATATTTTTTCATTTCGTCCTTACGAATATTGTTTGTAAATGGGTGATAAAACAATTGATTTAATCAATTTTGAATTCATACTGTAACACAACCAAATGTGGACTAAGTTAAGGGGTATGAATCCTTTTAGAAGGCACGGTATTTCATGGAAAGAGCAGGTGTTCACAATGTTTTGTACACTCAGTGTATATTTATATATTGTATATGATAATGATATGTTTTTAGCCATGTGCCAGCATATTCGCTGGGGAGGACTAGCCGTCTGCATTATAGATGATAACAGAGTACAAATCAAGTGTTTCTACTCACTTCAGTTAATCTATCTATGGACCACTTCAGGAAATAGCTTATGTAGGCACCCAGTAAACATCTTTCACAACCAAACGTGTCCTCTGGTCAATGATTAGCTACAATTTGTGTATTAATAAAATTCATATTGTATTAGTAAATTCTGTGGATGTAATGAGTCCAACCAATTTGACATTTCATTTTCAAAAAGTATAAAGAATCAATGTTGTATTACTAGTCATATGTCTTCTTGAGTTTGAAGGACCTGAAAGACCAGAAATGTTGATTTATAGTTAAATGTTGCCATGCTTCCTCAACTTGACATGTATTGACTACATGAGCCTTTGATTAATATACTGATTACATTTTTTATACCTTGAGAGAAATTCAAATGGAAAAGAGAGAGAGAGAGCAAAAATAAAACAGCAGGGAGAGAGGGGGAAGGGTAGAGAGAGGGGGAGAGAAAAAGGGAGAGAGAGGAAGAGAGTGAGGGAGAGAGAAAGAGAGCGAATGTGAGAGAGCGGGGGAGAGGGAGAGAGAGAGAGAGCAAACATAGGAGTGCGGGGGGAAAGAGGTAGGGAGAGAGAAAGAGAGAGACAGAGAAAGAGAGCACATTTCACATTTTCTCCCCCCTGTCCACGCTCAGCATGCGTTGAGCCTATGCGACAAGGAAAAGGTAAATGATTGACGAGTAAACATCATCCCGGCATCCATTTTGAGATATGGAATTACATCAGGAACGAAAATGGATTGCATTACTTTTGGAATTCTTTCGCCCCATGTGGTTAAACCCCAGGAGGCTTAGATGTCATCTCCCAGGTATTAGCATTGAGGGGGATGATAAAATGTCTGTAGTCTACACGTGTGGCTACATAGCAACAGGGAAAGTAGTGTATCGCTGCAAACCACCAAACGGATCAATACGTCAATGTTCACCCAACTGTCTGCATGTCACAACAGTATGTGTAAAGATAGCGCTGTGTCTTGTGTTGTTATGTTAGCTGAAATGTGTGTCCGTGGAGGCTTATAACAATCCATTTTATTACCACAGCAGTACAGTTGGTATTTTCGGAATGTTGTCAAAGTTGTCAATTGATATGGACCTTTGTATATACCGTAACAATTGGCAGTCTAGCTTTGTATTCACCCAATCAAACGACAACTTGTGCTGTTGGGGGCGAAGAATTTAACTATTATATTTGTGAACGCACACACGATGTTGAACGTTTTTACTCATATATTAGAGCTAGACAACTGGGCACACAATGGTTGAATCAACGTTGTTTCCACCTCATTTCAATGGAATTACATTGACCCAATGTGGAATAAATGTTGAATTGACTGTCTGTGCCCAGTGGGAGGATACATAAACACACTCCAAAATGTCAGTGTATTTTGTAAAAGGGGGGGGGGGAAGTATCAAATAACATTTGCCAATGTGAAGAGAATTAACAAACCCCAATGAACTTCTTCAGGAGGTCCAGGATTTGGCTGGTGGCGTTGAACACGTCGCGCCAGTCATTCGGCGGCATACCCGCGGGGCGGTCCTCGGGGGGCCTGTTGTACAGGAAGTTGGCGAGCAGTTCTTCCGTCCATCTTGTGCCTTTGAGCCCGTGGCTGAGTGCGGTTGCAAACACCGGGTTATCTAGAAAGGCCTGATTTGAAAAGCAGAGAAAAGGGGTTGTGTGGGTAATTTACACTCATCAGATTATAAAACAATCAATGCACTGAGAAATGAATGCATTGGAAGCTAATTGGAGACCTGCAGCACTGCAGATCCTTAGGACCTAGTTTTTCCTCTGTGAGAGAATTAATTAGAAACATTAAGCTAGATGGCACTGTTGTATTGCAGGCTTGGGAATTTACACCCACCTTTTTCATGACCATGCACATTCACACATGTAGAGTCGCAGGCACATACGCAGACACACTCAGGCATGTGCACAAACAAGCGTACATTCCCACACTCACACACACACATACACACACTGTGTGCTTCCTGTGACTGTCTCCTTCCTCCTTCCCCAGCCCTCACCCCAGTGTGATAAGCACCAGGTGTCTTAACTGTCAGCTCGGCTTAAGCCTCATTCCATGATTTCACTCGGCACTCAAAGAGTTAAGGAAGAGATATGCTAATCTAAATGCAAATGGTGTTGCTGTTACAGCCTCCCTACAGTATGTGTGCAGTTTCAAAAATGAATGGCCACCCATCCCTGTAGTGTAGAACAATGGGAGCCTTACATAATAGCTTCCTACTCAGGTTCTGTACGTTCCCTGGTACAGGTTTGGTGAAAATACATTACTTGCATCCCAAATGGCACCCTATTCCTTATATAGTGCACTACTTTTGACCTGATCCCTATGGGCCCAGATCAAAAGTAGTGCACTATAAAGAGTTTAGGGTGCCATTTGGGATGTACAATTTCCATCTGTCTGGGACTGCTCCCCTCAGTGTGATCTGTAGGGTGCATACAGTATGCTCGCAACCATGAAATTGCAACCGTGTAATAACACGATAATAGTGGTGTTGTATTGCATAACTGAACATGGTCTGCTGATAATGTAGTGTGGCAAAACAGGCTGAAATTCTCTGTCTCTCTCTCTCTCTCTCTCTGTCTCTCTCTTTCTGCCTCAAACATATTCTGACCAATGTGTTCAGTGGCGTTTGTAAGTAAACACTTTGGAATGTTTAACATGAGGTCAAAGTGTCAAACGTCCATGCTGCTCCTGACCATTAAAAACATCAGGTTTAACCATATATCTGTGATAGTAAGAGTGGAATAATTAATTTCGTTTCAAGATGTACATACAGAAATATATTGTAAACAATATGCCGTTTTTTACTTTAGAGTTAAGAATATTTGTAAAGGGTCACTGAAATTCTATTGATTATACATTGCCAATGTGTCTGTGGCTAAACATGGTATATATGTTGTACTACTACTAACGTTCAGTGGCATTTGGGACGGATTGTTGCAGAAATGCCGTTTAACCCCGGCGTCCAAGTGTCAAATTACATTATCCGACATGAGGTCTTCGAGCAAATAAATACATGTTCCCCTGTTTTCCCCACATTTCCCCTGGCCTTTTAAAAGGATGGAAATGGTCGGCTCCCGACGGCAATGAAAACTCAAACCAGCCCTCTTACCATTTTCCAACATAGGGTCATTCTAATAATAATTCCTGCTTGACATTTTCCTAGATGGTCACTGGTTTGGCATCAAGTAAATGGCAACCAACCTTTTTAAATGTATTTTTATCTTTATTTAACTAGGCAAATCAGTTAATAACAAATTCTTATTTTCAATGACGGCCTAGGAACAGTGGGTTAACTGCCTTGTTCAGGGGCAGAACGACAGATTTGTACCTTGTCAGCTCAGGGATTTGAACTTGCAACCTTCAGGTTACTAGCCCAACGCTCTAACCACTAGGCTACCCTGCTGCCCCTTTTACTGTAATAGAATGCTATATGAACAGATGTAAACCCATACGATTACCTGTTGGCAACACAAGTAATTATTTTTACACAGAGTAGTGTTTGAGAATACTGCTTTCTGGGTCCTTCAAGCCATTCCATAAAATCAGAGCTATCCCCTCTCCCCTATGCACTAGCATAGATCTGAGAGGATTGAATGGGTATAGGGAAAATGGTAGTAAATCCATCTTGCCCTCTGATAGTCAAGGTGGAACATAGAGCTAGTTAGAGGACTCTTCTTTGTATCTGTTCCACTAAGGCATCTGTGAGCGCACGGGTAGCGCCATAAAGACCATCTCCATTTTTAAGTAGTCCATTTTCTTATTTTACAACTTCTATGAGTTGGTTAACAAACTGAAAGGGTGCATACTGTCTTGTTTGAACAGGTATAAAGACAACTTGCAGTTGTGGAATGTTTGCTCACGAGTATAATTCATTGGTTGATCCATCCTGATAACCTGGATGGAATTAAGTGATCCTTCCTTAACCCATAGGGAGTCACACCCAGTTGACTACTTCAACATGCCGGTTGGCATTTATTGTCATTAATCTTACCCTGGAGGCAGCTCTGCAGAGTGAGCACTAGATGGCACAGCCACAAAGTCGTAAAAGCTGATTTTAAACCTAACCCTAACATTAAACTTACCCACACTGCTAACCCTAATGCCTAACCTGAAATTAAATTACTTTTTACAATGTAGACAATTTTCACCTTGCAGCTGGCCCATTAGCGGAAATCGCTCAGCTCTGCCTCCAGGACAAGATCCATGACAATAAACGTAAACCTGCCTTCAAAATGATGCAAGTCCTCAATAGCACTGCCCATGCTAAAATGGCTTTTGGTCACAGCAGTTGTCTATCTATGTCTATGAGGTGGAATTGTCACCATATTGCTTATGCCTATCCAATCCTCCTAGATCCCATCAGTGGGGGCTAGGGGTTTATTTGGGATTTAAGAGATTTCTCTCTTCAGCTCGGCTGATAACTCAACTGTGCTGTAATTGCCGCCATCAATGTAGAAAGTTGCTAAAACCTTGAGAGACCTCTGGAGAAGATGACACCATGGAACTACCAGTTCTGATGCCTGCTGCTCGGAGGGAGAAAATGAAGACAAAGGAGAATTGCAGGGTCCATTTGTGTAAAGGTTAGGGCTGGGGTAATGAATAACCTGGCTACATGGAGTGCTCGGCTACGCTCTTCCCTAGCTGCCCATAAGCTCATTTCAGGTGACACGGGAGTAATGTCTGCTTCAAGGGAAGGGGAAGGAGAGAGAGGGGGTTTCTGGGAAGGGAAAGGAAAGGTGTGTGAGCTCTCCATCTCTTCATTCCAAGCTAATCCTCTTCCCTGACTGCCGGGGTGAAAATTATCCAGCACTTACCCATAATTACTTTATTTTTTCCATATCGATAAACCTGATATGTAGCTATATTTTTCTGTCACGTCCTGACCATAGAAAGCTTTTATTTTCTATGGTAGAGTAGGTCAGGGCGTGACTGGGGGGTTAGTCTAGTTTATTATTTCTATGTGGGGTTCTAGGTTTGTTTTTCTATGTTGGTGATTGTGTATGATTCCCAATTAGAGGCAGCTGGTAATCGTTGTCTCTAATTGGGGATCATACTTAAGTAGCATGTTTTCCACTTGTGGGTTATGGGATATTGTGTTTATGTGTAGTTGCATTGTCGTCACGTTTTGTTAATTCTTTATTGTTTTTGTATTTTGTTAAGTTTCACTATTAATAAATTATGTGGGACGCTACTCACGCTGCGCCTTGGTCTGTTTCTACAAACGAACGTGACATTTTCAGCTGAATTTGTGTTAAAAATGTTATATATATTCTGGTGGGAGGAAGTGTAGGACTCTACTTTTGAGAGATAAAGGTTGGTAAATATCCCTAGTGGAATGGCTTGTGTATGTCATTCAAAATTCCGACTGATGTACAGTGCATTTGGAAAGGATTCAGACCCCTTCCCTTTTTCCACATTTTGTTACGTTACAGCCTTATTCTAAAATGGATTAAAATATATATATAATTGTCACATCCTGACCAGTTTAGGTATTATTTGTATTGTAGTTTGGTCAGGACGTGGCAGAGGGTATTTGTTTTGGTTTGTTCGGGGTGGTTGGTTGTGTTTAGGGTGTGTGATTTATTAGTTCTGGGTGTTGGGTATGTTCTAGGTTGCATTTTCTACGTTCTGTCTACGTTCTGTCTAGTTCAGGTGTTTCTATTTTCCTCTGATTGAGAGTCCTATATATAGGTAGCTGTCTTTAGCACTGCTGTTGTAAGTATAGCCTGTTAAACTGCCTTCTGTCGTTCTTTTGTTTATTGTTTTTCCCGTGTTCACATTTACTTAATAAATTATAATGATGAGCACGCAACCCGCTGCGCCTTGGTCATCTCTACACAACGACACCCGTGACAATAATCCTCATCAATCTGCACACAATACCCCATAATGACAAAGGGAAAACAGGTTTGTTTTGCAAATATTGATTGTTTTGCAAATAAAAATAATGGAAAGTATTCAGACCCTTTTCCATAAGACTCGAAATTGAGTTCATGTGCATCCTGTTTATATTGATCATCCTTAAGATGTTTCTACAACTTGTTTGGTGTCCACCTGTGGCAAATTCAATTGATTGGACATGATTTGGAAAGGCAAACACCTCTCTATATAACGTCCCACAGTTGACAGCGTTTGTCAGAGCTAAAACAAAGCCATGAGGTCAAATTAATTATCCGTAGAGCTCCGAGACAGGATTGTGTTGAGGCAACAGATCTGGAGAAGTGTACAAAACAAATTCTGCAGCATTGAAGGTCCCCAAGAACAAAGTGGTATTCATCATTCTTAAATGGAAGAAGTTCGGAACCACCAAGACTCTTCCAAGAGCTGGCCTCCCAGCCAAAATGAACAATCGGGGGAGAAGGGCCTTGGTGAGCGAGGTAACAAAGAGCCGGATGGTCACTCTGACAGAGCTCCAGAGTTCCTCTGTGGAGATTGGAGAACCTTCCAGAAGGACAACCATCTCTGCAGCACTTCACCAATCAGGCCTTTATGGTACAGTGGCCAGACGGAAGCCACTCTTCAATAAAAGGCACATAACAGCCTGCTTGGAGTTTGCTTTGGCCTGAATGCCAAGTGTCACGTCTGGAGGAAACCTGGCACCATCCCTACGGTGAAGCATGGTGGTGGCCGCATCATGCTGTGGGGATGTTTTACAGCTGGAGGGACTCAGAGACTAGTCAGGATCGAGGGAAAGATAAATGGAGCAAAGTACAGGGAGATCTTTGATAATAACATGCTCCAGAGCACTCAGGACCTCAGACTGGAGTGAAGGTTCACCTTCCAACAGGACAATGACCCTAAGCACACAGCCAAGACAACACAGGAGTGTCTTTGGGACAAGTCTCTGAATGTTCTTGAGTGGCCCAGCCAGAGCCCAGACTTGAACCCAATCAAGAATCTCTGGAGAGACCTGAAAAAAGCTGTGCTGCGACGCTCCCCATCCAACCTGACAGAGCTTGAGAGGATCTGCAGAGAAGAATGGGAGAAACTCCCCAAAAACAGGTGTGCAAAGCTTGTAGCGTCATACTCAAGAAGACTCAAGGTTGTAATCGCTGCCAAAGGTGCTTCAACAAAGTACTGAGTAAAGGGTTTGAATACTTATGTAAACGTGATATTTCCTTTTTTTATATACATTTGCTAACATTTCTAAAAACCAGTTTTGCTTGTCATTATGGGGTACAAATACAATTTAATCAATTTTACAATAAGGCTGTAACGTAAAAAAATGTGGAAAAGGTCAGGTGGTCTGAATACATTATGAACACACTGTATATCAGTGGCGGTTGGTGCAGTTTAGAAACCTCTTAAGGATCCGCTACTTTTTTTCAATTTTCGCCTTAAATGACATACCCAA
Source organism: Salmo trutta (assembly GCF_901001165.1). NCBI lineage: Eukaryota > Metazoa > Chordata > Actinopteri > Salmoniformes > Salmonidae > Salmo > Salmo trutta. The sequence goes on along the minus strand of NC_042961.1, from coordinate 46,603,246 downwards.
ATCTAACTGCTTGAAGCTCAGGCCCTGAAACAAGGATATGCATATTCGTGATACCATTTGAAAGGAAACACTTAAGTTTGTGAAAATGTGAAAGGAATGTAGGAGAATATAACATATTATATCTGGTAGAAGATAATACAAAGAGAAAACCAACCGTCTTCTGTATTTTTTTGTACCACCATCTTTGAAATGCAAGAGAAAGGCCATATGTATATCAAACAATAGCATGGCATTCTTTCACTGTAGTAGCTACTGTAAATTGAACAGTGCAGTTAGATTAATAAGAATTGAAGCTTTCTGCCAATATCAGATATGTCTATGTCCTGGGAAATGTTCTTGTCACTTACAACCTCATGCTAATTGCATTAACCTATGTTAGCTCAACATACTGCAGGGGACCCACCGATCCTGAAGAAGTTTTAAGATGAGGGAGGACGATAATTTTTTTATGAGCATGGCCTTATTTTTACTACAGCATATTGGATGACTGCCATTCATATTCCATTCAGGCAGATCAATGTAACATCGATAGGTCTAGGCTACAACACGATACTCACATTTTCCCTATACCTATCATGAAGTTGCTAGGACCTAGCTCATGAATGAAAGTTTACAACGTAGGTGCACAGGTCGAGATAAATTTGAGTCATCAAGGTAACAGACATTGACACATTCAAAACCGCCTTGCACACATGCCTGCATCTAGCTGATCTAGAGTGTAATCATTAGTCCAACAGTTGAAAACAAGAGTTTTTATTGGTTAAATTCAGGTATGTTTATCCCCATTTTGGTCCATTTGCTTCCGTTTAAGAAACAGATTTCAACAGAATCGGCGGAATGAATACACCCCCGATCACACGTAAACACTGTTCAATTCCATAGCAGCCACATACAAACATGATCCCTTTGATCATTGAATAATTATTTTTTGCATCTACACTCTCCTCCTCTCACCTTTTCCCTTCGCTTGTGGACTTCAGTGCACAACACATCAGCTGCCTGTGACCAGGTGAAAAAAAACTTTCCAAGCCAATCCTTCATATCATAACTGCTAAACACAGCCTACATTGTTGTCACCATATTAGCTAACGTCATAGTCAACGTAGCTACTAGAACTAACGTGTTAGTAAATCCGCTACAATCATGTAATACAGTCAGTCAGCAAGCAGTTTAGCAGTTACACTGGCGGGCATTGGTTGCAATAAATTAATGAAACCAAAAGCTTACCTTGACTTGGAAGAGTTCCAGTGTTTGATAGCCATAGCCAGCTAGCTAACATAGCATCCCTCTCTGTTTGAGCCGGGTGTTTGAGTAGGCTAAACATTCGCTAGTTAAGTACTCACATGTTATGCACTGGAATACTAGCAAGCTGTAGCTTATGCTTTCAGTATTAGATTAATTCTCTGATCCTTTGATTGGGTGGACAACATGTCAGTTCATGCTGCAAGAGCTCTGGTAGGGTGGAGGATGTCCTCATAATTACTGTGTAAGTCTATGGAAGGGGGTGAGAACCACGAGCGTCCTTGGTTTTGTATTGTATTTTGTAAGTCAATGTACCCAGAGGAGGATGGAAACTAGCTGTCCTCCGGCTACACCATGATGCTACCCTACAGAGTGCTGTTGAGACTACTGTAGACCTTCATTGCAAAACAGTGGTTAAACCAATTATTTGGTGACGTGAATATATTTAGTATAGTCTTATCTAAAAAGGATCAATTTTTAATGTTTCACTACTTTAAAAAAATATGAAATTCACTGAGGAGGATGGTCCTCCCCTTCTTCCTCTGAGGAGCCTCCACAGATGTATATTGACATTAAAGCTCTTTTCAACTGGATTTAACACATAAAACCAACTGTTATTTTTATTTTCTCACTTACATTAACATTAGATAAAATCACCATAGATAAGACAGTGATACTCATGTATGACAAGTCATTCATCCTTGTCTAACATCTGTCACATGTAAATCAGCTCTCTGGTGTAGTACATCAGGTTTCCATGTTTCTGTTGAATGAGTCATACATCTTACCCGCAGTGCACTGACTTGGGGGCCATTTTGAAAGTAGTTCCGACCACGTGGTTCAAAATCCTCCCAAGCTTCCAACAACTCTTTCAACATGGCCAATGCGTTGAAAGTACTATTTGCCTGAAACAAGAAAGAGAGATACAGTGTGGTGATTAAAATATGGAAAATTCCATCTCTAACCCTACTCCATTTGAAGGCATTCACACTGTGCTATCAAATTTATTTCGCAGCCAATCTGACCTTGAGAACACACTGCGTCTTCGTATTTTCACCTATCCCCCGGGGAGACTGATTTGATTTCTACCCCCGTTGTGACTAATGTAAACAGGGTTATTTACACCCAAGCACTGAGATGTAAACAATTGGGCTGCTAGGAGTGTGAAGACGGGCCCCTATGGCAAGACCGAGCCACTCGCTGTGAAGTCGGTGGATCTACTCAGCCATTATCTTACTAGATATTCTTCACATCCAATTCCCTACAGCTTCTCACCATTGGTTTGTTTTGTTTATGCAGTTTCAAAATGATGTTAATTATGGGAGAAACGTCATGAAAAATAGATCATATCCCGAGTGTGTTCCCTATTTCCTCTCCCTGGCTCTTTCTTTGCGGTTTCTGGAGAGGGGTTCATAGCGTCTATCATCACGTTTTGATTTACCAGCTAATCTAAATGCCTCGTCTTGGTATGATTCGTGAAGTGAAAATATGCAATTAGATACAATCGCAAACGTTTTAATTATTCAAGCTATTTACATAGGCACCCAAAGTCAATGTCCCCAACACTGTTATGAGTGTTGGGATCACAGAGTCCACATTCTTGCAGACATCCATTTCCTTTCAGTCTAATTGACTGACTTCAATTCAAATTGACACCAACCCTGGCAGACATGTGATGTGCATACAATATGAGTTTCTCCTTTGTTTTACCTCTTTCACCATTAGTCTAGTTGCAGGTGTGTCAGGGGTGTAGAGGATCTTCCCTTGGATCAGGGGCCGAAATGTCCTCCAAACAATACGTAGGCCAGGAGTTGCCTCAAGAGTGTCAATCAGTACTTTGCAGAAGGCACCTGGTGAGAGAGAAACATCTATTGTTCCTTCAAAAAACATGTGTAAATACACCTGTTAGCGACTTAGAAATTGAGAAAAGCAACAGATAAAAATTGGACAGACATCTGTCTGAATGAGTACTTGGACCAAACCACCAAATATAACATAAGATAAATTAATAATGTCTTGATGATAATAGACGTAAAAAAACGAAAAACATTTTATGTTGGCATCACATTTGCGGACCACATTTAATCCATCTGTTACAATCAAAGTTACCATCAAAATAAAAGTTTGTTAATCTGTTGTGTTTCATGGTTAGAAACAGAAGATTTATCCTGCATCCTAAATGGCACCCTATTCCCTATAGTGGACCACTATGGGTACAAATAGAGTCCATAGATTCCAGAAATCACATCAAACCCTCACGCCACTGCTGAGAAAATAAACGGTAGTCTTCACATGCTTAATAATGGAAGTAGGAGGCGATCTGACAACCGGTCAAGTTTACACTTTTCACTACGCGGAGGATTTATTGCAATTACGACACTTCAAAGACTCAATTATTTTGTGTCGAACGACTCCATTAATGTGTAGCTAATAACACAATGGCTGGGGAGAGAGGAAGGAAGGGAGCAAGATATTTATATAGCAGTCCAGCACAGCTGAATACACACAGTAGGAGTTGGGAGCCAGGAGTGCTCAACACTGAGGGAGAAAACAAGTCAATATGCTCAGCTGCAGTGGGATCATTATTAATTTATCCAATCTGCCAATGTGAATATTGCCAGGTCGGTTGGAGCGCTGTGTAGGTTACACAGGACGATAGATCTGAGGGAATAGCATGGTGCTGAAACCACCACTTGTTTGTGTTCTGTAGGGTGTGAGGATGTCTGTCTGTCCTGTAAAGCGTCTCTGTTTATCGGTATGTCTGTCCGCTTGCCTGCCTATATTTGTCTGTCTGCCTGCCTACTGTACATGTCTCTATATCTGTGTCTCTGTTTCTGTCTGCCTCTATGTGTCGCTGTGTCTTTGTCTAACTGTCTGTACTTTTATGTGTGTCTTTTGGTCCGTCTGTCTGGGCTCAGGTGCGTAGGTCTATACTTGACTCGTCATCTCGACTCAAAAGCCTCTTCCACCTCTTCTATCACAGTGCTCCCTTAACCGCTGGCTACCTATAAGACTTGTGGAAATTTTGAGTGCAGGATGTGCGATAAATGTTAGTCTTTTGCCTTGCGGCCATCCCTTCTAAGGTGCTCCGGGGAAACTCTGTCGAGTGCTAATGGCCGCCCTCACTCCGGCCAGCTGTTTCCCCTGACCACACGTAATTTCCTATAATCATATCGCTTAGACAGGCAGTACACAGTGTCACATGGCTTAGAGCTCTCCGTTCAATAAATATTGATATCAGGATGAATCTCTTCCACACATTCGTATTCATATTAATATTTATCTCCCCCAAATCTGTGACATACCATCATATTCTTACCAAAGGTGTCTGATTTGTCACACAATGGTGGCAGGGATGAACTGAATCCATATTTTACACAGGGAGCTGCAGCCAAGTAATTGCTCGGAGCCTCTAGTCAGCCCCTCATCATACCTGGCAAATTTAATACATTTGAGTTCCGCACAGTGCAGAAATAAGACTCTCTCTCACACACACACATACATTTTACTCTGCACACTTACACACACACAGTCACACGCCTACCTATCGTGGCTAACACACACATCACTCACTTAGACTGCACCGCTTCCAACATTCAAATAGAACTCTCCAGAATGTTATTCAAACAGGACTTTCTCTTAAGTGAAAGCCATACAATATTCCTTTCATCACTCACACACAGATACAAACATAATATTTGTGCAGACACACACATACACACACAAATTCACATGAACATCTACAAACAGTGCTCTACTGCAACTTCTACATCCAACTAAGGGCAATCAATGGTCAATTGGGCCGACCAACCAGTGCTCCCGCACATTGGCTAACCAGGCTATCTGCATTGTGTCCCACCCACCACCCGCCAACCCCTCTTTTACGCTACTGCCACTCTCTGTTCATCATACATGCATAGTCACTTTAACCATATCTACATGTACATACTACCTCAATCAGCCTGACTAACCGGTGTCTGTATGTAGCCTCGCTACTTTACTGTTTTCTTGCTTCTTTAATCAGAACAAAAGTTTTCAGCTGTACTAACATAATTGCAAAAGTGTTTTCTCATGATCAATAAGCCTTTTATAATGATACATTTGGATTAGCTGACGCAACGTGCCATTGGAACACAGGAGTGATGGTTGCTGATAATGGGCCTCTGTACGCCTATGTAGATATTCCATTAAAAAAATCTGCCGTTTCCAGCTACAATAGTCATTTACAACATTAACAATGTCTACACTGTATTTCTGATCATTTTGATGTTATTTTAATGGACAATTTTCTTTCAAAAACAAGGACATTTCTAAGTGACCCCAAACTTTTGAACGGTAGTGTATATAGAAACAGCCTCGAGCAAAATGAACGTATCATTCTGTATGCTATAAGCCTGGCCCCGGTTTCCCAGAAGCATCTTAAGGCTATGTTCATTGTTAGAACTATAGGATCATACAGTTCTAACAATGAACTTATCCTAAAGAAGATTTGGCGAAACAGGGCCCAGGACTCTCCAACCCTGTTCCTGGAGAGCTACCATCCTGAAGATATTTAACTCTAAGCCTAGTGCATCTGATTCTACTAAATAGCTGGTTGATCAGCTGAATCAGGTTAGTTACGACTGGGGTTGGATTGAAAACCTACAGGAAGGTACAGTAGTTCTACAGGAACAGGGTTGGAAAGAACTGCTATAGGCTCTATCCATCATACATTTCAATGCCCTATACACACCATTTTTTTCTATGATATGTGATTCCCCAGCACAGTGGGGAGTGTAAACAATCGATCCAAAGGGCTAAACTTATTTCTCCTTTGTGGGAGGCCATCTTAAAAAATGTTTTACAAGTGTTTACTGCCACAGACAGCAGCTTACTACCCTGTTTTTTACTTTAATGATGCTATTGGATGGTGCCTAATCCCAACATAAATTAATTTGGGAGGGGTACATTTTTTACCAAGAAACTTTTATAGCCTTTATTGTTTCTATTTTAGTTTTCCTCAGAGTCCACTTTGAGTCTTGCAAAAGAGACGTGCTGTATATTGGTTCTTGTAAAGAGATGTGTATTCCCATACTCATGTACTGTACAGAACACTAAAAAGAAGCAAGTTAAGCGATTAGCATGCAGACAGAGGTGTTGGCACTCATTTGAAATGGCTGCCGCATTGTTTTACTAATTTGTAGTGGCACCAGAACACAAATCCACTTTAGGGTGTACACTTTATTCCACGGAAAAACCAAACGTATTAAAATCAAAAAGAAATCCTGCGGATCCTCAAACTAACAGGCAATTAATGGAACAGCATAGAGCAGCCCCTAATTAGTGCAATCCGAAAAACATTACACTTGAGAAATTGTACTCAGTGGTAAGCGGAGGGACAAACCCATTTGTGTAATGAGGAACTCAGCACTGTAAATAAATAGGTTGGCTTGACAGGTCAGACCCCTGGTAAGGTTTAAGATTCTCTCGTTTTTTTTTACTTTGGCGTCTCCTGGCCTCAGAAAACTTTTCCACTCTGTAAAAAAAATCTATGAATATCTTAGCACCCGACTATTTGTCAAGCTGAACAGACAATGGCTCGGCTGCATTTTAAAACATGACCATTTGTCGGAAAACAGAGAGAAAAGAAAACGGGCTACATATTTATTAAATGTCATTGGGAATAGCAACCACGTGTGTATGCCTAGCTGGTTACTGTTATACTAAATGGATTTATTGTCATTGGAGGAAGCATATTGCAGCCCATTTCTCAGAACAATACTTCAGTGATCAGGGGAATCATATAGGTCCCACATGACAAGTGTGACCTTTGAAGCGTTCATGAATGTAATTTCTAAACATGGTAGAGTGCCATGTCTGAGCTGTGTATACATTACCCAACATTGCTGTTTGACAGCTAAATGGATCCAAGACCACATAATAAGCCCTTTGCACAACAATAATAATAATAATTTACTATTCCAATCATTATTTCAAATTTTCTAAAACTGTTGTACAACACAATTCCTTAACGGTAAGACAACATTTACACATGAAAGAAACCTCCTTGGACTGTTCAAAACTGATTTTATCATTCTAGGAACATAGTACTAACACTGTAAGAACATTGAGGGGGGCCTCCCGAGTGGCACAGTGCTAGCTGTGCTGTGGGTTACGGGAGGGATTGGCCGGCAGGGATGTCCTTGTCCCATCGCGCACTAGCGACTCCTGTGGCGAGCCTGGCGCAGTGCACACTGACACGATAGGCAGGTGTGCGATGTTCCCTCCAACACATTGGTGCGGCTGGCTTCCGGGTAAAGTGGGCATTGGTTGGGTTGTGTTTCGGAGGACGCATGGCTCTCGACCGTTTCCTCTTCCGAGTCCGTATGGGAGTTGCAGCGATGAGACAAGACTGTAACTACCAAATGGATACCACGAAAATGGGGAGAAAAAGTGGGAGCGATGCAAGCTTGATTTCTCAGCTCACCTCCAATTCCTTCGAAATGTGTTATTTTGATATGTGTTGAGATTTAAAGTATTACTAACAACCTTGTAACATGTCAGTGTACAAAGGTGGGGTCAAAAGAAAAGATGCAAACTCTCCTGTGAAGAAGACATTTAGGGAAACTGAGGCCCTCTGTAAAGAGCTCCACGACGCCATTTTGCAGGCCTCTAGACAGGCTATGGTGGAACAACATCGCAGCCTGGATGGATGTTATTATTACCTCAACCGTGGAAAAGGCTGTGGACAACATTCTGACACCAAAGATTGCATCGGACGGGGCCACAGTGTCTCCCGACCCCTCCTGTCTCAGCCTCCAGTATTTATGCTGCAATAGTTTGTGTGTTGGTGGCTAGGGTCAGTCTGTTATATCTGGAGTATTTCTCCTGTCTTATCCGGTGTCCTGTGTGAATTTAAGTATGCTAATTCTCTCTCACTTTTTCTCTCTTTCTTTCCTCTCAGAGGACATGAGCCCTAGGACCATGCCTCAGGACTACCTGGCCTGATGACTCCTTGCTGTCCCCAGTCCACCTGGTCGTGCTTCTGCTCCAGTTTCAGCTGTTCTGCCTGCGGCTATGGAACCCTGACTTGTTCACCGGACGTGCTATCTGTCCCAGACCTGTTGTTTTCAACTCTCTTGAGACAGCAGGAGCGGTAGAGATACTCTGAATGATCGGCTATGAAAAGCCAACTGACATTTACTCCTGAGGTGCTGACCGGTTGCACCCTCTACAACCACTGTGATTATTATTATTTGACCCTGCTGGTCATCTATGAACATTTGAATGTCTTGGCCATGTTCTGTTATAATCTCCACCCGGCACAGCCAGAAGAGGACTGGCCACCCCTCATAGCCTGGTTCCTCTCTAGGTTTCTTCCTAGGTTCTGGCCTTTCTAGGAAGTTTTTCCTATCCACCGTGCTTCTACACCTGCATTGCTTGCTGTTTGGGGCTTTAGGCTGGGTTTCTGTACAGCACTACGTGACATCAGCTGATGTAAGAAGGGCTTTATAAATACATTTGATTGATTGAGTGATTGATTGCATGTCCTGGTGACTAAAGCCAATTCAGTTAATGCCTTGGCCGTGGAAGGCTTGAGCAAGTCTCTTAAACAGACCGAGGGGAAATACGACCAGCTTCACTCCAAGGTGCATGAGAACAAACGAAAGAAAAACGAGGGCAGAAATCGTATGTCAAATTTGAAATTGGTGGGACTTGACAACTCAGAGGAAGGGTCGGACTCCGTTGGTTCCTAAAAGGAAATCTGTCAATTTGGAGCACTTCATTGGTAGGCCAGGACATCTACATCGAGAGGGCGCACTGTGTATTCGGCAAAGGCATCGGGTCTGAGCGGTCCCTAACCCTGATCTTTAATCTGCTGGATTACACTGACCGCCAGGCTATCCTGCAAGAGGCAAGGGCTGTTTTCCCCATTATGCACAAACACCAACATCTGCAGTTCTTTCTGGATTACAGTGCAGAGACCACAAATAAGAGAACTGCATTCACCCCGGTAAAAAAGATGACGGCGCTTGGTCTACAGACATGTCTGCAGTATCTTGCACTCCTTAAACTAATGCATGGAGGCAACAGGATTATCTTCAACTCACTCAGGGAGGCAGAGGATTTCCTCTGATCAACATTCGAGGCAAATGGGACTTCGAACCCAGGCCGCAGTGACAATTCAGGCTTGGATTGCGGAGAAGACAAAGTCGCACAGGAGATGGACATCTCTTCACCCTGGGATAGAGCGGTAGCCACTGTGTTGCGGCTGACTAGCTTGCTAGCTAGCTAGGTCCTTGAATTGTTTGGCTATTTTTAGTAGACATAAACTAACCTTAGCTACAGCTCTGTGCTTCACAGAACTGAGTTTACGAATTAACTGGCGTGGCCAGTTGTTTTGTTGTGAGGACTTTACTGAACCGTTTCTTCCGAACTGAAAGAATACTTTTTTTGTAGATAAAGGCAAGCAACTTGTCTGTTACTGTTAGTAGTAGGGGGAGTAGTTGGCTGGCTGGCTAGCTAGCTAGCGAAACTACCAAGAAACACAACAATAGTCCAGCAGGAAGACTGCGATGACAGGTATGGATGATTACAACCCTGTCTCCGATTGGATAATTAACATAGCTATTAGATGGAAATATGTATCCTCTGTTGTCTTTAATGTCACTGCATGTACCGTGTGCTTTCAAGGTAAATGCTGTCTTTATTGTTGGTCTTGGTTGATAGAAAACTCCAGATCTCAGCGTCTCTTTGCGACGGTTCCATTATGGTCATCTCATTGTGGGGGGAGATTTTAATGCAATGATTAATCCAGCGTCAGATAAATCCTCAAGTAGTCAGGATTCTCTTCCTGCGTCTTCCCTTGAGCTGAGAACATTTATTGCAGAACTGAATTTAATAGATATATGGCAGACTCTGCTCTACATATAGTCAATTCTAGAATATTATCTTTGTCACACCTTCACTAATCGAAAATATATCAACATTGGAGATGTTGCCCATTTTGATATCTGATCACTCTCCTGTGATGTGCACAATAACCCATTTTAATAAGTTTCCTCGAGCTCGTAGATGGTGTTTCAATGATTCTTTGTTGTTGAACCCAGGATTGACAATGTAGATCAATCAACAGCTGGAAGAATTGTTGGTAATCAATAGGGAGCAGTGTGAGAGTCCTCAAACATTATGGGAAGCAGCTAAATGTTTTATCAGAGGCAATTGTATAGTGTTTTCCTCTACATTAAACTCTGCCAGAAATAAGCGCTACACAGAGATTGAGGCTGAAGTTGACTCATTGGAGAGGGAGCAGATGGATGCATTCTCAGAGGAGAGGTCAAATAAACTCTTAGCACTGAGAGGGGAATTCAATGCACTCTCATTGCGCAAAGCTGCATTTTTTATGCACTGAACTAAACAGAAATATTTTCATGGGGAAAGACCTAGTAGATTGCTTGCTCTGTGGCAGAAGCAGAATGAGTCTAAGACATCAATTAATGCTATATGCTTAAGTGATGGGCAAGTAGTCACAGATCCTGAAGAAATAAATTACATTTTTAAATATTTGTTATAGTGCCCTTTACTCATCAGAAGCTACACTTGATATGCAAAGGAACAAGTTATTTATGCAGAATTTGGCTTTAACTAAATGGTATTTATTAGACAGAGCTGTTGGAACAACCCGTAACCTTAGAAGAGCTGGGGATGCGGTCAGGGCTCTACAAAAAGGAAAATCTCCCTTGCTTGATGGAACTATATCTGGTTCTATGGGATAAAGTTGATCCCCAGATTTTGGACTCCATTAATTATGCTATTGAGACTGGGTCACTCCATAGGGACCAGAACATTGCATGAATTACTCTGTTACTGAAGAAGGGAAAAGACCCGCTTGAATGTTCTTGTTACCGACCAGTCTACCTGATTTGTGGGGATGCAAAGTTAAATGCAAAAGTATTGGCCACGTGTATTGATCTCTTGGTGTGTAAGTTAATACACCATGACCAAACTGGCTTTGTTAAAAGGGAGATTGGCTGCAGATAATGTACGCAGGTACTGCATGTTATTTACATTGCTGATCAATTTTAGTCACGACTACTCTGTTATGTCACTTGATGTTGAAAAGGCATTCAACCGGTTAGAATGGGGAAATGTAGGGATGGTTTTGGAGCAGTTTGAGTTCAATCATAATTTCATCTCTATGATAAAAACATGATATAACAGCCCCACTGCTTCAGTGACAACTGGTACCTGTCAATCGTCTCCATTTCCATTACAACGCAGATCTAAACAAGATTGTCCTATGTCCCCACTGCTTTTTGCTAGAGTCCTTTGCACTGGCTGTCAGAGAAAGTATGACTATATCTCCTATTGCAATTCATGGGTCTACAAACTTTATCTCATGTCATGCAGATGACATCGTTCTGTTCCTCTCCAATGTTGGGTCCTCTCTCTCTCATGTACTGGAGTTGTTTGATAATTTTAAAGAGCTGGCTGGATACAAGATAAACTGGACCAAATCTGTGTTCCTCTAAATAAAGCAGCTATGCTCTTTTACCCTTTTTTGAACCAATAAGCACCAGCTTTACTTATTTGGAGGTTAAAATACATCCTGCTTTGCAGAAAATTGTTAGAGACAACTTCTATGGCCTGTTGCAAAACATTAACAAGGATTTGCAGAGGTGGTCTAATCTAACTATTGTTACAGGGCAGAGTTACCCCAGTGAAAATGAATATCTTGCCCCAGGTTAACTTTTTATTCTTTATGATCCCTTTATCGCCACCTCCAACGTTTATCTCTAACTTTATATGAAGTGGAAAACGGGCTAGGATCAAACTCCCTACTTTGCAGCATGCTAAATGCACAGGAGGTTCTCAATTTATATCATTGGGCTTTTCAAATAAGAGCATTACAAGTGTGAATGGACCGTCAATCACTTGTACCTTGGAGAGCTATTGAATCTGATCTGGTTAAACGGTATCGACTAAAACAGTTTGTATTTGCTGGGGTATGTAGAAAACATCTTCGTTTTAGGTTTGGTAGCACAGTTCTGAACTCCTTGAATATAGGGTGAAAAAGTGAATAGGTCATCAGGTCATCTCCAATATGGAACAATTTCAAATAATTGACAGGTGGACATCCTTTCACACAGGCCTCTTGGTCTTCAAAGGGTGTTTATGTTTTGAAGGATCACATTTATTTCAAATCAAGAGTATTTATAAAGCCCTTGTTGTGTCAGCAGATGTCACAAAAAGCTTATACAGAAACCCAGCCTAAAACCCCAAACAGCAAGCAATGCAGATGTAGAAACAGATGTATTTATATTGAGATTGGCTTGCACAGATTTCAGGATATTAAAGAAGACTATTCCCTGCCAGGATCCTCATACTATCTGCATCTGCAGTTAAGGTCAGCTATGAAGGCTTATGGTGTACCCTGGAATTTGCCCTTGCCACCCAATGGCAGGCTGGATAGGTCCAGATAGCAGTTTTAGAGGGCTAGTAGCAGAGATGTATGACACACTTACAGGGAAGACTTATTAGATATTACCCATGGAGGTGGTATGGGAGACAGAGTTGGATAGGATGGGATAGGATATGGTCAAATCTGAGCGAGGGATCTAAGAATCTTAGCCAGCTCATTCACTTCAAATTGATTCACAGAAAATATGCAACTCCATATAAACGTTTTCTGATGAAAATTATAATTCCAAACTGCACACACTGTACAATCAATGTTGTAGGTACTGTTCCGGGATTGTCCGGTTACACACACATTTTGGAGTGACACATGCTCAGTGCTGTCAAGATTGATGATGGCAAGCCTTATCTCAGATCCTTCCTTGCCTGCTGAATGATGAATCATCTTTATCTTTCACACTTATTCCACATAGAATTCTACTAGCTGGATTTACAGCAGCAAAGAAAACTATTGTGCAGTTACGGTGTAATTCGGGGCTGGCTCTGGAAATTGACTACATGTTTTCCAGAGTATTGTGCATTTGGAATGCACAACAGCAAAACAATAGGGCGATGCCGTCCACAGTGCAGGCATGGGCAGGGATATCCTCCGCCCTAAGAGACCAATTGCTTGGCTGACTTGCCTCTCTTTTCTTCCCCTTTTTTGTTTCTTTTTGACTATCTCTACTATTTGAGAAGTTTGCTACTGACTGTTGGTGGGAGATGGGTGGGAGGCTTGGCCAAACTTGTACATTCAATTGTATTTTACTTCTGTGATTTTTCATGGGCTGGAGCTGCATGTACAGTATAACTCCACAGTATTTTTTTTATCAAGGCCAAGGTAGAAGAATCGTATTGTTTTGTTATTCTCAAATTGGCTTAGTGTTTATTCTTTGAGGTGGGGAAAAGATCATGCATTACTAGATGCTGTCAGCAGACTAGTCCCTGATGTTTTGGAATGCTTCTATTTAGGGCCTGGTTTTAATGCTCGCGCAGGGGGTTTTTCTCCACAGTCTCTCTTCCTACCCCACAGTGATGGGTACTCCATGTATAACATTGTGTGGGCCTCCCACACAATGGCGCAGCGGTCTAAGGCACTGTATCGCAGTGCTAGAGGCGTCACTACAGACCCAGGTTCGATCCCAGGCTGTGTCGTAGCCGGCCCGTGACAGGGAGACCCATGAGGCGGCACACAATTGGCCCAGCGTTGTTAGGGGAGGGTTTGGTCGGCTGGCAATCCCTTGTCCCATCACGCTCTAGCGACTCCTTGTGGCGGGCCGGGTGCATGCTCGCTGACTCTTGTCGCTAGTTGTACAGCGTTTCCTCCGACACATTGGTTCAACTGGCTTCCGGGCTAAGCGAGCAGTGTGTCAAGAAGCAGTACGGCTTGACAGGGTCGTGTTTCGGAGGATGCGTGGCTCTCGACCTTCGCCTCTCCCGAGTCCGTACGGGAGTTGCAGTGATGGGACAAGAATCTAACTACCAATTGAATATCACAAAATTGGGGAGAAAAAGGAGTTAAAAAAACATTGTGTGTTTGGAATCGCCCCTGTGTTATGTCTGTTCTGTTCTGTCAATGTAATTTTATTTTTGTAGAAATTAATATTTGTTATTGTTGTGTGAACTCAAACTAATTACACAAAAAAAGTAAGAACATTGAGGGAATTTTCTGTTCACCCTGGTACAAATATTGTATTCAGTGTGAATTACGGTTGAGATATGAGCTCCCCTAAATGCAACAAAAGTCTAAGCTTCAGGGGGCTCGAATTGAACCATTCACATATTTGTTTAAAATGCAATTTTGGACTGATACAGTGGTAAATATGACAATAAAAGCTTCAACAATTGAAGTTAGTATTTTGATAGGTCAAGGCAGAGTGCACTATTAACAATACTTACTGGAATTGCTGCTCCTGACGTTGTTTTCTGTGTCATTCCTCATCGCTCCAAAAGCAGGGAAATTCATGGTGGTCTTTGTGGAGTTGGAGTTTGGTGCATTACCACAAAGTAGGATGTTCAGACTGCCAAATGTGTCTGCTCTGAAATCCAGCATATCAGCGGCCTTTAACAACATTGAGTTCTGCAACTTGTTCATCTGTATTGGTGGGGGTGTCATTGAAGGAAGATGCACAACTACATTTCAGAACATGACGGTATAGTACTTCACTTATTGACTTCAAGACAACAAATTGATATGATACAACCCAATATCATGCAATTTCTCAATAGACTTGTCTTCAAATTGCCATTATTGATTACAATGAGTCATACAAGCCCAGGTCACTGGGCGACACAGGTGTTCTCAACAGAAACTAATACTGAATGTTATTGGATTTCCATGTAGGCCCACTGTCCTGTCAGATGGTAAATAACTACCACACCAACCTCATCAAGCACGGGTAAGGCATCCTCTGTAGTTTTTCTCACTAATCCAAAGGTCTCGGACGGAGTCAAATCCAAAGCTGAAGGTAGCTAAATGAGGGAATAAGAAGTTGATTCAGCAAACATTGTTGATTTATATTCAATATATAATGTGCATTTGTTTGTAACAGGCTCAGTGTTTTAAAGGTTAAATTATGTATTTTACAACTTAATGTTAGATGGTTCCTCAATCTGAATTGCAGTGTTGCCCTTATCACTCCCGTTGATTTTGAGCTATCGTTGGTTAAAGTTCGCTCATGTTCGTTGTGGCTATTTAAAGAAAACCAAACCGTGGATACAGTTTATTCTAGCCCATAGACTACTTTCGCGGTGAGAAACCTTCTAAGATTATGTTGTAAAATACTGTACTTCCCCCTTCAAGCGAACACCTCAGATGTTACCTCAAAAACCTCAGGTGTTTGCAACAAAACTGGCCGACAGAGAGTAGTTCTGCATTTCCTTTTTCAGGTGCATGTCATTCAGTTTAAAGTAATGGTTGCTTGAGGATATACAGCACTATATAAAGTGCAGTTACTGTAACAATGGAAAAACAGCCTAGACACAGCATTTTTTCCAACAGTGCCCTCCTTCAAAAGCATTGGGTGCATGAGGCCTGTGGTTTAGTCTAAGCAATGTTAAAACCAATATCTTCCCCAACAATGTTTATTGTGGATGTATTTTTATAAAATGGCAGGAATATGATTCAGAGCCATACCACATATCTGATGTTTAGAACACAACGGCCCAAGGCAGCCCAGCCGCTGCACGTTTCCTTTGAAACACTATCCTTTCCATGTGTCAGGAGTATGCTAACATGAGTCCCCATTGACCTTCACTGAGAAAAACAATATAGCTCAAATCCATAGAGAGAGACTGCTAAAGAGAGAAAATGAATCCTAAATCCCCCCAGTTGTATTTATGAAAAGTATAAAGCCACAGAGCATTTACAAATTCAAGGAGGTGTCACTCGAATCCCCGTTTATCCGGCAGCCCTTATTGAGTTCTCAGTACATTCATTTTGGTTCAATTTTACCGTCGGCAGCAATACACAAGGAAGCCGAGACGTACTGATTGGAAAAGCATGGGCATCTCACTTAGGAAATTTGGGATGAAACAGCTTGAAATCACAGCTAAGTAGTCAATGGGCAGAAAGTGAGGTCTTGGGCTGTATCGTATTAATGGCTTGATAAGTAGACCCGTGGCACAAGGCAATCTCTCAGAGCCATTCGGTAAACTCTATGATGTTTCGCTCTTTTTTTCTCCGCATGATCTGTCATTTCTCAGCTGTGTTTCCAAAGGAGGCTAGAGCATGGAATGGTGTTACAAAAATAGAACATTCATTTCATTGTGGACTCAGAAACCACAAAGGTTACCAAGACAGTGACCTTACTAGATGTAATGGGAGCTGTAATGGATACTGTAACTTCAGAAGGAATGCCCCCAAAAGAACCTCCTCAGATTTTTGTTGTTTCAGAGTTCATAACATCCAAGCACCCTACTTTGTCACTGAAAATGAGTCGGGGACAAAAACGAATGTTACTTTGACCTTAAGTAATAGCTCTGTAATTTACTGTACTTTCACAACACAGTATGACTGGTTACTACAATACATTTACCATGTGATGGGGGCTATATCTTAAGATGTTTCAGAATGTGTAGTTGATTCTGTTGATGCTATTGACGTCATACGGTGCATTCGGAAAGTATTTAGACACCTTGACGTTTTACACATTTTGATAAGTGACAGCCTTATTCTAAAATGGATTAAATAAAACAAATCCTCATCAATCTACACATAGTACCACATAATGAAAAAGCAAAAACTGGTTTTTAGAAATCTGTGTAAATTTATGACAGAAAATAAACTGAAATATCACATTTACATAAGTATTCAGACCCTTTACTCAGTACTTTGTTGAAGCACCTTTGGCAGTGATTACAGCATTGAGTCTTCTTGGGTATGACGCTACAAGCTTGGCACACCTGTATTTGGGGAGTTTCTCCCATTCTTCTCTGCAGATCCTCTCAAGCTCTGTCAGGTTGGATGGGGAGCGTCACTGCACAGCTATTTTCAGGTCTCTCCAGAGATCAATTGGGTTCAAGTCTGGGCTCTGGCTGGGCCACTCAAGGACATTCGGAAACTTGTCCCGAAGCCACTCCTGTGTTGTCTTGGCTGTGTGCTTAGGGTTGTTGTCCTATTGGAAGGTGAACCTTCGCCTCAGTCTGAACACTCTGGAGCAGGTTTTTATCAAGGGTCTTTCTGTACTTTGCTCCATTCATCTTTCCCTCGATACTGACTAGTCTCCAAGTCCCTGCCATTGTAAAACATCCCAACAGCATGATGCTGGCACCATCATCATGGAGAGTCTTCACACCCAGGAAGACTTGAGGCCGTAATCGCAAAATTGTTGCTTTGTCTTGATGGGATATTATGTGTAGATTGATGAGGAAAATAAACAATTTAATCAATTTTAGAATAAGGTTTTAACGTAACAAAATATGTAACAAGTCAAGGGGTCTGAATACTTTCCGAATGCACTGTGTATTGCACTGCTTCCACCAGCCATCAGTATTATCAGGACTTTGTGTTCTTATGTATTCCTGTGTGTCTGTATTGTCCCTGTAGCTATGTGCCCAATGCTGGTGACAAATCCAATTTCCCCTCTGGGGATAAATTACTTGTATTCAATTAAATTCTTCTATGTTTATAACATACTACCAACCACATTGTTTTCCCGAAAATATCCACGTTGCAAAAGTAATATTTCTAAGCTACTGTAATGTGCACCTGGACTCTTGTAAGACAAGATAGCACCAGTTACTTTCTGTACAATGCTCCCTATAACCTCACTATATTGTGCTCTGCGTTCCCTTAAAAATATCTATTAAGTCTCAACACAACTAAATCACCCACTACCACTCAATGCTGTCTTGATAAACCCAGACTAAATTTTTTTATTTCTAAAGTCCCTTTCTTTATGTATTTTTTATCACCACTTTTCTTCAACCCCAAGCTCTCAGTGTGTGAAAGGGTATTTTTTTCAGCCTCCATTTTGCTCAGGGGGGCCAGATGACTTTTTTGTTGCCATATCTTGTCTGGCATTTTCTTCGATGACTGAAAATGCCTCCAAGCTTAAGTTGTTCAAATGGCTTTTTTTTCCCCTCCATGAACTTCTTGCCTCATCACTTATTCATTGCTTTTGCTGTCCCATACATTTTCTCTCAAAGATAAACTGGGAAGGGAAGTGCACTCTTTTGTCGCCTCTACAGGAAGTAAGGTTTCAATGATATCCAGCAAATATCAATGCTAAATAAATCTAATTGTTTCTACTTTACAATGGTTAGTGGAGACCAAGAGAGGAGGAGCATGGAGAACAAACTTCAATTAAAGAGGTTGTACAGACATTTTGCCTCTGGTGCTCTTGAGCCAAAAGGGGTCCCCTAAATGGACAGATATTGGCCAGAGATTACCTAATTTGACTAAAAGGTATATAACTCCCCACGACCATGAACAAAAGCATATTGTTAGCCAAAAACTAAGGATTGTGTGGTTTCTTGCGTTAAGTGACTGAACATCCATAAAGCATCTTTAATGAAGCGCAAAGCTCAGCTTCTCAGGCTTAGGAAAAATATCTCTCACCTTGGGTTTTAATCAAACATACTTTGTCCCCACAGTCACCCAGACCATTATATCATCATGCCAACATAATATATAAGTTTCTAATTTTGTCAGAAAGTCATTTTCATCTCAAGTTAAAGCGTAATGTTAGATAGCTAGCTAACATTAGCTGGCTGGCTCGCTAGAACATTACGTCTATGATCTGTGTAGTAATATCTCAGAAAGTAATTTGCATTGCTAGTTATAGCCTAATGTTAGCTAGTTAACTAACATTGAACCTAGTTGGCTAGCTTTAGCTAGCTATGACAATCTGTTTGTATTGCTAGTACTCTATGGATTGGAATTATGGTTCATTGTTTAGCTAGCTACATGTCTAAACAAAAGACTCCAAGTTAAAGCGTACTGTTAGCTAGCTAATGTTAGCTGGCTGGCTCATTAGCTAATATTCTTCAGACACTAACATATTTCAAAGGTGCAATAAACAAAGCAGGTTAAAATGGTGAGTGGCTTTGACAGTTTTGACCTCAGGGCGCTCTGTTTGGTGCAAGATTGAAAAAGTGAACTCATGCATTGGTGTCAATGAGATACAAGACACAAGATTCAGTAAGGAAAGTACTCTGGAGAGTATAATCTAGAATATAAACCCAAATGGTTGCCAACTCCACACACTCATGGCAAAATCTATAGATGTATAGTAGCAGTCAGGTCCATCAAAAGAGTGAAATAAATAATACACATACTGAGTTATAAAGTATGCACATTATTTCTTTTACTATTATATTATTTTAAATGAATACAATTAAAACCAAATAGATTTTGTTAAACAAGTAATATATTTTCTCTCAAAAAGATAGGGGTCAAAATTATTGGCAACACTCTTTTCAATACCTGTTAATATCTCACCTTACGAGGATAAAGGCACTAAGCATTTTTTGTAAAATGTTTTATGAGATTGAAGAACACGTTGGGATCTTAGACCATTCTTAGACCGTTCCTCCATACATAATCTTTCCAGATCCTTGATATCTTTCGTCTGCTCTTATTGGATGCCCTCTTCCATTGAAAACCATTAGGTTCAAGTCCAGAGACCGATATGGCCATTCCAAATGTTGTTCTTTGTGGATTTTGATGTGCTTGGGGTTATTGTCTTGCTATAATATCCACTTGCGGCCAAGTTTTAGCCTCCTGGCAGAGCCGACCAGGATTTAGGTTAAAATGTCCTGGTACTGGGCAAAATACTGGCCCCAGGACCAGCGGAAGCAAAATAACCAAATAACATTAAAGATCCACCGCCATATTTTACATTAGGTATGGGGATCTTTTCTGCATTTGATTCCTCTTTTCGATGCCAAACCCACCACTGGTGTTCATGTCATCTGACCATACAGTACTAATCGCCAATACCGTTTAGAAAGCTCTAGGCGTTTACATTTGTTGGATGACATAAAAAAAAGGAGCTATTTGGCAGTAGCTAACATAGATTTCAAACAACTAAGAGCCACAGAGAGAAAAGTTAAATTAAGAAGCAAGTAAAATACATAATTACATCTTTATGTCACAATGAAGTAAACAGTACAATCAAGTGACATTTCCATAATTGAGTGGTAGACCTAATTCGATTTGACTTACATTGGTGAGCATCTTCCTTGTATCCAGGTTTTGTAGGAAAACTTCTCCGGTTTGTCTCAACTGCTGTGCTGTGAGGGAGCAGCTGACTTTCTGAAAGGCCTCCTTGTCAGAGGCGCTGCTGAATTCCACATATCTATCAAGAGCTGTTCCATTGCAAAGGGTGATCCTCAGATCGTCTTGCCTTGAAATGCCCATCATCTGGTGAAAGGATAGGATGAGCGTCAGAAGTGGTAGAAGTAAAATAGAAACCTATCTGATTCCGTTTTCTACCTGGAGTTTGATTTGTATACTTTACACACACAAGCACACACACCAAGCACCCTTGTCAGTGAGGAGCGTATAGCCTAGCACAAATAATGATATTTTTCCTACTCCTCTGACATCAGTTGGAACATGGCAAGGTATCGATGTGGAACATCTGAAGGGGCCACTCACAGATCACGCTTATCGCTACAACAGCTGCATTTCACCCGAACACAAACGTGTCAGGTAGAGCAGTGTTTTTCAATCAATTCCTGGGGTACCCCCAATGTGTGACATTTGTGGTTTAGCTCAGCGCTTGGGGATTGGTTGATTAGTTGAACAAAGTGTGTTAATGCTGGGCTATAACAAAGATGTGTACCCCTAAGAGTAGATTGAGAAACATTGACTTTGACAATAAATTCTCTGCAAAGTCATACAGTAAGTCTCTCCTGAATCGATTAGAACAGTCAAGAAATGATGTCCTTGCAATGCATTATTTTCAATCATATGGGTAGGTAGGTAGCCTAGAGGTTGGAGAGGTAGACCTGAAGCCAGAAGGTTGTGTCTTATGTGAGAGAGGGGGTTGACAGAAGAGCAGAAGATTCATTTTGGATTGAAGATTTGCATTGTGTTTGTTAAAGATGCACTATGCAGAAATCCCTCCGCCATTTCCTGGTTGCTAAAATTCTAATAGTTCACCTAATTTCAGTTTATTATACCATCTATACCATCTAAACAGTTGTGAAATATCTTTTCCTTGTACAAAACCGAAAGCAAAAGACACAAAAACAACCTTAAGAACAGGAAGCATTAAAATAGTGCACATAGAACATATATACGATTTCTTAGACTTGCTTTCAATGAGAATGACAGATCTATAATGCATATTTCTATGTGAATTTGTTCAGGTCACCCAAAACATTACATCTTGTTTCCAGACCACTCTGCAGTACTATGCTGTGAAAAAAATATTGTGTGGTAATTATGCTGACTCACCTCATTCAGGCGAATATTTGAGGTAATCAGACTGTCGGCTACCATCGATGGCATGGACAGGTTTTCCCTCAGATATGTGGTGAACATTTCATTGTCATTCAGGATACTTCTCAGAGGAATGGGCTGACCTTAAACATGAAGAGCGAGAACAAGTAATGTGCTTCCACTCGGTCAGAATTAGAATGGATCTGGGATGAAAACTATTTTTGAGGGAGCTGTTTCAGTTTGTTTTGATAGACGGCATGTAAAACAGTATGCTCCATAGACGTGGCGAACATCAAAGATGGGTTTGGAAAATGTGATGTTCCTTACTCATTTGATATTGACAGCATCCAACTGATATATTTAAGTGTAGCATTCCCCAAACTGCTTTGCCATGCTTTTTTTGTTTAACATCACTTTGGGAGGCATTTGGTCGTAATCAGAGTTGAAATTGTATTGTATTCCACAGGTGAATGTTGCAATAAAATGTGGATAAGAGCGAGGGAGGGTCGACAGTGGAATTGTTTTAGTGGGAGCTGGCACATCGTTGCTAAACATGCATCAGTCAGTTAAGCAGTCATTTTGTACTGATTAGATGCCCACTGATAGTCTTGGTCGAAATGACAACATCAAAACCAATCGACTGTTTAATGTAATCCTCCCCGCTTAGACTGGTGAGAATGTCTGGGTGCAGATCACAAGCCAAAGACAGCCCATTACCACTTCACTCCACAATGTTTATCTCTTAGGCTACATGGTTCGTTGAGTATTCTCAAGAAATCTGCTCTTGAAACAAACTCATGAATACAATATTGTAGAATATGCAGAGAACATTTTGACTTAAGCCACATACATGGCATTGTAATATGGTAGAACATAAATGATAGTATGTACCTATGACGTTTAATTCATGCTTATAGGAATTCAAGGTAGAGATACTTATCCTGTCATTATACTCTTACTAAAACAACTACTACCTCTGTCATGATCATTTTCAACACCATCAATAAGGTAGGACAACATGACGCTTGTACAGGTCGAAACAAAAACATGCTCTGGGCTCTGTCTGAACTTGGTTACCGGGTGAGATTGGAGTCCCCACCCCTACACTTTTAAACATCTCCGATGAGAAGCACAACACAATCACCTTTGCCATTTATATCCCTTTGATATCCCTCTGCCTCTCCCTTGTGCTATATGACCTTTCGCCATGTCGCCTCAGACAGCGTATCCCATTAATTAAGCCGTGCCTTAGATCTCTGATGGATTTAATCTTGTATATTACAAGCCTGTGACCCCAAAATGCAAATACGGTTTTGGGTGCGATGTTTGTGTGAGCCTCAAACAATGGCTGGGCCCACTTTTGCCTATTTGCAAATTAGGTGCCTTGTGAAAATCTGAATATCATCAGGCTAAATGAGCCTAATGCAAAGTAGCAACTTATGAAGATAAACGATCTGCCACTCCACACGGCAAATTAGATCATAAATAATCAGTTGTCATTGTTTTTCGAGTGATCTCAGAGAATAACAAATCCTCCAAACTGTCACCCTCATGAATGGGCTACTCTAGTTGATAGAGGACTGTGGTCAAATCTATGGCAAAGTGATTGTCAGTCTGGTAAAGTATTATACTGTTCCAATTACTGCTGAGCCATTAGTCAGTGGCTGTAAAAGCTTTATTATTCATGAGATATTCAAGGTTTGGCTTAGAACTTAGTTCATTAATATGGTCCTCAGTGTATTGAACAGTGAGTACAGGATCAGTTTGGTTGGTGTGCTAAAGTAGATCATCAATGCATCAATGCTCATGATTTTCTAGGGCTCTAAAAAAAACAGTTTGAACAATTTGAAAACGGTTCAAATACTGTACCTTTTTCATGGTTAGATGTCTGTAGAATCAAAACCCACTGGTCCACATCATCAGAAAGCGTCTGGATCTTGGTTATGATGGATCTGTTTGCCAGAAGTGACTGTAACTCGATCAACATCCCAGCAATTCTGGTTGGACAGAGGAAGAATTTAGAAAGTCTTAGACAATGCATGGCTAAATGAAAGATAGCTAATAGGCCTACTTCAAATGTGATGTAACTCACTTTCTGAAGGGACATCAATGGCTAACTGACTACCAAAACCTGCCATTATCAAGGTGAAATAATGTAACTCAAACTAGGATCATTTACAGTACATTTGGAAATTGTCACTGTAGGTAAATGGCTTGAAAAAGGTTGCCCTTCTACATACATGGAATTGTTGAAGTTGTTGACTTGTCCTGGTGCTTCTCCTGGCGTGGAATGGTTTACACATGGGTTGTCTATGTTACACATCATGCCTTGAAGCCAAGGCAGCACCCCGGCGGAAGGCATGGCTTTATTTGGATAATGACCTTGAACCCAAAAAATTATTTACTTTTTTTTTTTCTTCCATACATGAGCACCTAACAGTCCTCATCCTCCACCATCTTTCTGCAGCTTTCTGCAGTGTCCTCAGATGATGGCTTCAATTAGGGAATTGCTTGGTGTGCGTGTTCATGTTCTGTGTCAGCTGACTTGTTTGTTAGTGTCAGCTGACTCGGCGGCCATCTTGCGTACTCCCTCAGCCACTTTAATAGAGTTTTGACTAGAAGGTATACAGCTATGGTCAGAAGTGACTTTTCGTAGCCGGTTAGGAGAATTAACGTAACAGGTTAAGAGAAGAGTTAGGCTCATCTAAAATGCACAAATTATCCCAGACGCAACTCAAACATGCATATTTTGATGTCACTTTGACATAAGCTGCACTTTGACATAAGCCCATCTAGCCATTACCCTTGGATTTGACATGTCAGGGGAACTTTTTAGGACACCCATTCTCCACATGACCAATTGTCCCTACTTCCTACTCATACTTCATGTCAGAGGGAGTAGGGGTGTCCGAAAATGTACATTATACTAATGAGAGTTTGTAGGAAGAGTGATACTGAACAGTGTGTTATAGTCCTAGGTATGACATTTGCTGGGCCACGGTGACATTGCTACTTTTATCAGGTGACAAAGTTACAGCAGAAATTGGAGAAAGGAAGGGACACGCTGCATTTCACGATTAGAAACACTATGATTGTAGTGCAATAGATTTCATTTTGGGGGAATTGATATAGTGTCACATTTGGCATATGATTTGTGAGCCTATAGTTTATTTGTGAAGCATCTATTTAAATTGTAAATACTTTATACATGCATTATAAAGCCTTTATAAGTTGCAGTTTGCGTAAACTGGGACCATTCTACTTACATTCGCCCTGGTAAATGGGTTGGGTGGTTGATCTCACCCAGACCAGGATGAAGAACAGAAAGAGAGGCCACAACAACTCCACCACCAGACGCACCTGAATTGAAGATGAAGTAGACAGATTACCTCATGTTAAATCATATTATATCATATTACAGTATATTACCTCATGAATCCCATTCTAGTCACTGTGTTTGTGTTGCTAATGCCTGTGTTCTAGCCCTAAATGATAGGGTTCGACACTTGTTGCTGAAGTGGAGTTGGGGTCACATTGTTTGTCGTCACAATAAAATACTTTGTATATTCAAATCGGCATGCCAAATGCATAGATTTCTGCAACAAATGCCATATAATCTAATTTGATTAACATGCCATGCATGTTATGTTATGATGTTTACTGTCCACAATAAAAAAAATCTCCATCACGTACCAGTATTTTTTTGAAACCGTGGTTAAACATAACTATAGCAAATGATCAAATGCTTAAATACATTCGCAGAATGGCTGATCATTTTCTTGCCTTTGTACATCAATTGCATATTTTAGACCCGGCCTATACATTCATATCAGTTGTGGTTCCTCCACTGTATTCACCGTTCCTTATTTCTACTGGGGAGTGTGTTTCTGCTTGCCGTCGGAATGTCCAAGCCTATGTACAGTTTTGAATACATGGACTTGGATTGTGATGACATTAATGAATGACAGTGGAAAGAAGGAAAGAAATTCCACAAATTAACTTTTAACAAGGCACACCTGTTAATTGAAATGCATTCCAGATGACTGACTCATGAAGCTGGTTGAGAGAATGCCAAGAGTGTGCAAAGCTGTCATCAAGGCAAAGGGTGGCTACTTTCAAGAATCTCAAATATGAGTAGGTGTGTCCAAACTTTTGACTGGTACTGTACATAAGAGTAATTTTGCATAATTCTGCACCTTTTGATAGTTGTATTTCAAATTTTGATCATCATGATTTAGAGACTTCAAAGAAAACAATTTAATAACTAGGATTTTTTAAATGATAGAATAACTTTATTTTGTCAGATTTGACTCAAGATCAAATCAATTCAAATCATATTTTATTGGTCACATACACATATTTAGCAGACATTATTGCGGGTGTAGCGAAATGGTTATGTTCCTAGCTCCAACAGGGCAGTAGTACCTAACAATTCACAACACTACACAAAAATCTAAAAGTAAAGGAATGGAATTTAGAAATACATAAATATTAGAACAAGAAATGTCGGAGTGGCATTGACTAAAATACTGTAGAATAAACCAGTATGTAAACATTATTAAAGTGACTAGTGTTCCATTATTAAAGTCACCATGTCTATGCATATAGGGCAGCAGCCTCTAAGGTGCAGGGTTGAGTAACCGGGTGGTAGCCGGTCTGTGTGGGTGGACCATTTCAGGTTGTCAGTGATGTGTACGCCGAGGAACTTGATGCGTTCCACCTTCTCCACTGTGGTCCCGTCAATGTGGATAAGGGCGTACTCCCTCTGCTGTTTCCTGAAGTCCATGATCAGCTCATTCAGTCATGGGTGAACAGGGAGTACAGGAGGGGGCTGAGCCCGCACCCTTGTAGGTCCACTGTGTTGAGCATCAGTGAAGTGGAGGTGTTGTTTCCTGCCTTCACCACCCGAGCTTAATGATGAGTTTGGAGGGTACTAGGGTGTTGAAGGCTGAGCTATAGTCAATGAACAGCAGTCTTATTTAGGTATTGAAGTTGGTCTAAAGTGTCAGGTAAGGTGGAGGTGATATGATCCTTAACTAGCCTCTCAAAGCATAATGACAGAAGTGAGTGCTACGGGGCGATAGTCATTTATTTCAGTTATCTTTGCTTTCTTGGGTACAGGAACAATGGTAGACATCTTGAAGCAAGTGGGGACAGCAGACTGGGATAGGGAGAGATGGAATATGTCCATAAAAACACTCCAGCCAGCTGGTCTGTGCATGCTGAGGACGTGGCTAGGGATGCCGTCTGTTCTGGTAGCCTTGTGAGGGTTAACACGGAGAACGAGAGCCCACAGTCCTTGGGAGCGGACCGCATCAGTGGCACTGTGTTATTCTTAAAGCGGGCGAAGGTGTTTAGCTGGTTTGGGAGCAAGACGCCGGTGTTGTTTCACTGGATATCATAAGGTGAATGCACCAATTTGTAAGTCGCTCTGGATAAGAGCGTCTACTAAATTACTTAAATGTAAATGTAAATGTTCATGACGTGGCTAGTTTTCCCTTTGTAGTCCGTGATTGTCTGTAGACCCTGCCACATACGTCTCGTGTCTGGGCCACTGAACTGCGATTCCACTTTGTCTCTGTACTGACGTTTTGCCTGTTTGCGTTAACCTTTTTGCAGGCAGTCGTGTTCCTTTGCGGAATGTATTAGTAATTGGGACGGTACAGTATCGTTTTGACGAATGCATTTACGTTTTGAGAAGGCAACTTCATTTTGAAAATGCATTTCCTGTTTTGCAGAAGGCCACAGAGTTACGTGTCTTGACAGCATTGATTTAACAAAGCTTTCACGCAATTGAGAAAAACTGTAAAGGTCCTGATGATTCCAGGGAATTTGAAACAAAAACTATAGCAACCCATCTATGATTACCAAAAATGCAGCTCTCTCACAGAGCCGTCAGATGTTTCAGTAAATTGCATCACCTCTGCAAAATCACCTGTTATGTACAAATGTGCTTTTTTCAAATCATTGGGTATGGTTCAGTGACGTGAATGAGAGTTCACTGGAGCGTGTGTGTGTGTGTGTGTATGCGTATCGGCGCCTGTGTGTGTGTGTCAAAGCATAGTCATTGCAGTCAGGTCGGTCGGCTTTTACATCCCTATACCTCTGAGGATGAGACTGCAAGCTCCACTGAATCCTCCACTCCTCCGCCCGGCCAAAGCTAACTCACCTCATCTCCTCATACGTTGTCTGCATCCCAAATGGCACCATATTCCCTATTTTGGGCTGCCCAATAAGGCTCTGATCAAAAGAAGTGCACTATATAGGGGAATAGGCGGTCATTTGGGACACAGGCACTGTCCATCCTGCTATAAATGGAACCTAAACCTGAGTGTCTGGACCCATAGGTCCCTTCCCTTCGTTAATATGTCCACTTCACCACCCGCCCGTATCCCTTCTTACCACATCAAAGATCTCAGCCTTTTATTCCAAATAACCCCGGGGAATGAAGAATGGAGAGAAAAAACGATGGACCAAATGGAGGCTTGATGTGTTCTCTTTTAGTTTTTCTCTTAGTCTATCTCTTCATTTGCCCTTTGCAGAGATGGCTAGGAACACTGTGAGTACAATTTCACCGTGGCATGGGAGATGGGAGGCTTTTCACCCCTCCTAGCTAATCAAAGTTTCAATGGGACTCTTGCCCTATGCTATCTCACTTAAAACGCATCAACTAGCCACACACTCCTAAAAAAAGGGTTCCAAAAGGGTTCTTTGGCTGTCCCCATAGGATAACCCTTTTTGGTTCCAGGGACAACCCTTTTTGGTTCCATGTAGAACCCTTTTTGGTTCCATGTAGAACCCTTTTGGGTTCCATGTAGATATTCTTTGGAAAGGGTCCTCATGGAACCCAAAGGGGTTCTACTTTGAACCAAAAGGGTTCTACCTGGAACCAAAAAAGGGTTTTCAGATTCTAGATAACTCCTTTTTTTCCTAAGAGTAGTCGGCGAACTTGCTAATGTTGAACCAACTCCTATATGCAGCCTGGAAATACTTCTGCCATGGCAACTTGTGTAGCTAAGGGGCAAGGTAGGTGTACCTGCGTTCCCCTCTCGACTAGAGTTCACTTTGAGAGGGAAATTCAGAACAACAGTCAAAGTGCTCGAACAGCGTGAGCTGTCTACAGGCTTCGCAGGGAGCCAACAAGGGAGAAAGATATTACGATGCTACATCTCGCCTCAACTCTTCACCTCCCTCCCTCATTTAGGCTTTTACGCGTCCCTCGGCGCCTTCTCTCTCTCCCTCCGCCAACCTTGTCTAGCGGCGTGTTCATCACCCCCATCATCTCTAGCGGAGTGACCTAGCTGCTTAGAGAAATCAGAGGCAGCGCTAGCCTGGCTCTCGCAAGAGTCCATAGCCTTAAAAATCAATAGTGCTCTTCTACTGACAGGTCTATTGTTGTCAATCCTCTCAAAAGTGAACAACTTATGGAGTCTCTATGGCATGTGTCATGCCATTATTATGCCATACATAATGGCATAATGAGACGCCGTTGTGAGACGGTCGTCTGCAGTGGTGTAAAGTGCTTAAGTAAAAATACTTTAAAGTACCACTTAAGTCGTTTTTTGGGGTATCTGTACTTTACTATTTATATTTTGGACAACTTTTACTTCACTAAATTCATAAAGGAAATAATGTATTTTTTACTCTATACATTTTCCTTGACATCCAAAAGTGCTCGTTACATTTTGCTTAGCAGAACAGAAAAATCTAAGTCAAATTCACACACTTATAAACAGAACATCCCTGGTCATCCATATTGCCTCTGATCTGGTGGACTCACTAAACTTGCATGCTTCGTTTGTAAATTATGTCTAAATGTTGGAGTGTGCCCCTGGCTCTTGGTAAATTAAAAAAATAAAAATAAATGGAGCCATCTGATTTGGTTAATATAAGGAATTTGAAATGATTCATACTTTTACTTTTGATACTTAAATATATTTTAGCAATTACATTTACTTTTGATACTTAAGTATATTTTAAACCAAATCATTTTAGACAAGTAGTATTTTACTGGGTGACTGACTTTTGCTTGAGTCATTTTCTATTAAGGTATCTTTACCTTTACTCAAGTATGACAGTTGGGTACTTTTTCCACCATTGGTCCTCTGCCAATACAGTAGTTATACAAGTTGTCAAACCACATGTTACTGTATAAAGGTGTTTAGTTTGTTGTTACTCAGTGTTGTAGCTTCTCCAGTGATCCACAATCCATCATAAAATAACTTAAATGAGCCACACCAAGTGGATTTGGTTGATACAGTACATAATCACTCAGCTATTTCTTGCTCCACAATGTTATGCTGTATGTATCCAAAAGTCAAAGCACATTATCAATACGAAACCCCCAGTTTTTGAGGGATGTCTTGGGTCATTTCACATATCTTCCATTTTCATCAGCCTTACATGGGTCAGGGAAATTGTGGTACCACTGAGAATGGGATTTATTATAATGTATTCCAGAGTACCAGAGGAAAGAGCGAGAAGAGAAGGATCATGGGGACTCTCTCAATACAGGGCTCTCTAGGCATTAGCCATTGGACACGGTGGTCTTTGTGAATGGATAATCTCTCCATATGAAATTATGTGAAATGTTGAACCATAAAATCAGTTTCATGACTTTTATAAAATCCCCAAAAATGCTTGGTCGGTGATTAATTGAATTGGTCATTAACCTCTAAAAGACCAAATCTCCTTGTTAACTCCCATTCAGTTTCCACAAGTCAATATCCTATGTTTCTTTCCCCTAACATGTTCTAATTCAAAACAGAGCCCCACTTGTTTTGAGCCCCACATTTTTTGCTAAATGTTTTTTTATTTTGCCAGTAATACGTGTCACATATCAGTTTTAAAACAATGTAAAAAAAAGTGTAGTTTGGAAGGAATCAGCGGCTAACTGCAAGCTGCAAACATTGCAAAGCAATCACTAGCCTGCTATTCAGCGGAGTGGGTGTGTGGTCCCAATTCTGGGTTTATGGGTCTCTTTTCCAAGCTTAAAATGATAAACATTCAACATTGGCCTTGCTATATATCCAGCATCATTTCTGCCATGCTCAAAACAACTGTTAATGCGGAGCTGGGAAATCTGACTTCAGTGAGTGCAAGACAACTGGGAACTCGGGGAAAAAACTAGCTCCGACTGGGAAAATACTTTTTGAACTTTCATCCAACTCCGAATTGTAAGTCGGGAACTCAGGCCTCTTTCTAGAGCTATGACCTGAATATCATTGATGTCATCATGATTCAACCTTGTTTTTCAGAGTTCCCAGTTGATTTGAAAGCACCATAAATCCAGAGAATGCTAGACTTTGATGACAAAGTTTGATGACAAAATTGTCCCACGAAGGACCACCGCGCCACCTTCATGTTCAAGTGAGCACAGCACAACAAGGTGAGTCTAAAAATGTCTTGTATGCTGCTGCATAAATTATGTAATAGGCCAGAGAGATATGTATACTGTGGCTATGAAAATAATACTAACTGTATGTTGTGTAGTAAACTGTTAGCAGCCCATGTGCCTCACCTAATAATTTGGTTTATTTACCCCTCTTAATTTCACCTACTGTTCTTACTTGGCGGTGCACATGTGGCCTGTAACCTGTTTAATAGAAATGCAATCATTGAATATTGTAAGAGCTTTCATTGTCTGCTTATATGCCCCCTTCATTTATCCTACTGTTCTGACTTGGTGTACAGGGAGAACACTGTAAGAACGGCCCATGATCTGAATTATATCGCTGTACATTTCAAAGGTGCTGAACAAATAGTTAAACTGACTTCGTCCGTCCTAGCGCGCACATTCATTTCTTAATCGAAATTGCAGATTGCCTTGTATCCGCTTGTCGTCCCCTTATGCCATAGTTTGTACATCTCAATTATCAGTAAAAAACACATTTGTTTAAGCAAGTCAGCCATATCAGCTATGTTTTTTTAAAGGCAGTAAATGAGGCTGAATGAACTGTTTTGCTGCCAGACAAGGCTCCGCTAATAGCCAGGTGTAGCAGTGGTAAGGTGTTGGGACTGCTGTTGGGACTCTGCTGTTGGGACAGCTTTATGTAGGCCCTAATAGTTTGTGGGCACCGTTAGTCACCATTATGGGGCCATTAATGTATTGTTTAGTGTTGTATTGTGTAGTGGCTTTGCTGGCATGCATTCCCCAAAAAATGTTTTAGTTTGCCCCCTAAGATGTACATGCTAAAATTGCCACGGGTCATCTGAATCGAGTACAAAGACGAAACTTTATTAAAAAGCTGACATGAAAACTTTCCCAAGTCTGCTGTTTTATGCTGGAATGAGGTGCAGCCTACTGTGCTTTATCCATAGGGAACCCGGTGTACTGCTGGGTGTTTTTCTCATCACCGTCACTATGAGAAAGTCAAAAAAACTATGTGATTGACATTGACTGAAAAAATGGAGGGCCTTATTGTATCTACTGTATAACAAACAGTGGCATCCCTGGAGGCAGTATAGTTTCACTGACAACAAGCTCTGACCTAGGCGTTGCCTACTGGCAACATCTCCCTTAAGTCAGTATAGTCTGGGACCGTATGGCTGGTTGGTGACATCACAGAGTATTATATGGCCCATACGCCATTAGCTACAGGGTTTTGTATGCTACTTTTTAAATGTAATCCTTTACCCTTACTAGTTATCCGTCCAAAATTCTTATCAGTAGCGTAACTCTTGGATTACCCAAACTCAGAACGTGATTTGATTACTTTCAGTTACTTTTGGATAACTATCCCCTTGAGAGGCATTAGAAGAAGACAAAAAGGATCCATCAAATGCATCATCATAGTGGTCTCTGACCTGTGGTCAGACTTGCTCAGGTGGAACAAACTTAAACCTGCGCCTTTTTTTCGATTCTGAATTGAATGTCATTGAGAAAACAGAATGGTGTCATAATGTATTTTTTCGCAAATATCCTTTCTGAATTTAAATGTAATCCAAGAAGTAATCATCTAGTTTTTCTAAAGTATCTTCTTTAGCTGCTACATTAGGCTTGTGTGAGAGAGAGGTGTGTGTGTAAAGTGAGCGAGGTGAGGAGCTAATGACTAGGGTCGGGGGAATTGGCCGGGGCAAAGTGATATTGGGAGTTGAACCTTTAACCTGAATAAGAGACTAAGTCCTGAAATTCAGGAACTACAGTGATTTAGGAAAGTATTCAGACCCCTTGACTTTTTCCACATCTTGTTACGTTAAAGCCTTGTTCTAAAATGGATTAAATAATTTTTTCCCCCTCATCAATCTACACACAATACCCGGTAAAAACATAAATATCACATTGACATAAGTATTCAGACCCTTAATTCAGTACTTTGTTGAATTATCTTTGGCAGCAATTACAGCCTCAAGTCTTGGGTATTACGCTACAAGTTTGGCACACCTGTATTTGGAGAGTTTATCCCATTGTTTTCTGCAGATCCTCTCAAGCTCTGTCAGGTTGGATGGGGAGCATTGCTGCACAGCTATTTTTTTGTCTCTCCAGAGATGTTCGATGGGGTTGACGTCGGGGCTCTGGCTGGGCCACTCAAGGACATTCAGAGACTTGTCCGAAAGCCACTCCTGCGTTGTCTTGGCTGTGTGCTTAGGGTTGTTGTCCTGTTGGAAGGTGAACCGTCACCCCAGTCTGAGGTCCTAAGTGCTCTGGAGCAGGTTTTCATCAAGGATCTCTCCGTAGTTTGCTCCATTCATCTTTCCCTCGATCCTGACTAGTCTCCCAGACCCTGTCGCTGAAAAACATCCCCACAGCATGATGCTGCCAACACCATGTTTCACCATAGGGATGGTGCCAGGTTTCCTCCAGACATGATGCTTGGCATTCAGGCCAAATAGTTCAATCTTGGTTTCATCAGACCAGAGAATCTTGTTTCTCATGGTCTGAGAGTCCTTTAGGCACCTTTTGTAAAACTCCAAGCAGGCTGTCATGTGCCTTTTACTGAGCAGTGGCTTCCATCTGGCCACTCTACCATAAAGGCCGGATTGGTGGAGTACATTCCAGTAAAAGTCAAAGCTTTCTAGCGAAATTGGAGGGCAGCTGGTATCAAACTCGGTATGTCACACTCCGATCTAAGATGAGGAGTCAACAACCATCAACAGAGACCCGGATGTTTTTTGCTTATTTAGCTAATTTTATAAAAGTCTTTGGACAAAGTTCACTTTGACCAGGACATCAGCAAAGCGCATGACGAACCCATTTTGCTACAGTAGGACCGACACAATTGAAATTGTGTCATATACAAGGTATCACGTTATATAGAGGGTTGTTTTGGTGGGTAAAGGTATAGTCTAGCTTTTATACAAACCTTATACCACTCACTCCCAATGCCCCATCTGTTCCCATCAGGCTGACTTTGTAAAAGCTAAAACACAGGCTGCAAGTGACATAACATTTGGAAGGTGACACTTCCAACTGTGTGTCTGGGGGAAAAAATCATTCTCCAGCGAGGGAATTAAGGCATCATCTCACATTAATATGAACCAGTTTAGGACAATTCCCTCTACTCTTCCACTATCACAATACTTAAGATGTCCTTGTCCACTGTAGCACGAGCACGCGGTCGTATATCCTTCTATACCCCGTATTTGGCCGATCTTAGCAGACATAGATTGATTTTATACAGAGGGTGTGCAGTTACCTTTTGTCTCTTCCGAAGAGTGAAGTTCTTCCACAGGAGCAGACCGAGTTGTGTCAGGAGACCCATTATGCGTTATCCAGGCAATATCCTGCCAAAGCGTCGTTATGGCAACCCCCACTTAATAGACCCTAAATGGAATAAAAGCAAGGTTTTTGTTTTAATACAGAGGACAAGCGCATCATAAGGGAACGCCACTAATCACCCACTTCTTTTTTCATCTTCAACGTAGAAATGCTACCAAAAAGAATTTACAGAAACTTGTTACAATTGGAGCCATCCATGATTCACCAAACCATATTTTGAAAATGGAAGAAACGTACTTAAGCAAATGTTTTCATTTTAGTCTCCTTACCTCCAAAAAGAGGTAAGGTAAACTAACCCCTAAAGAATAGCAACATTGACTATTTTAGTAAATGGATGACTTGTGGAAACAAAAACAGTTATAATGATCATACAGATGGAAACTTGGATTAAATCTGCATTGTTGGTTGTCTGTTCGCAAGAAACCTCAAGCACGGTGGTCCAAGTTAGCGCAAAAAAACGATTGTAAAAAGACTGATTCAACTTCAATCCATCTGAAATTTGTTGTAAAGATTTTTTTCTATTAATAGTATTAAAAACGGTGTAAAATTAACAGCTGTACAGAAAGACTAATGTGAAGGCCAAATTACAGAGGAGGAACTAATTGATGCAATTAAAGCCTTTAAGTCTGGGGAAACTCCAGGGCTGGATGGCATACCAGTTGAGGTATATCAAAAAAATGTTTGATGTACTCAGAGATCCGTTATTAGCGTGTTTTAACCACACCAATAAAAATAGTAGACTGATTTTACTATTACTGAAACGGGACCCAGGTGGTAAATATAAATATCCAGTCCAGCTTAAAAACTAGAGGCCCCTTACAATTCGGTGTTGTGATGCAATATTTATAGCAAAAATGTATAGAACATTGAATTAAAAAGGTATTGTCTGATATTATTCATCCTAATCAGACAGGCGTTCTACATGGACGATACATTGGAGATCATATAACACAAGTACTGGAAACAATAAAACATTATGAAAAATCTAGGAAATCAGGCCAGGTATTAATAAGCTCATTTTGAAAAGGCCTTTGATGAAATACAACTAGAATTTGTATGTAAACACCTGGACTATTTTCATTTAGGAGAATCTCTCATAGGCCTACAACGGGTCAGAGTTATGTATAGGAGCCTGCGGGGTAATATAATAAATAATGGCTACTTCTCAGAAAGTATTAAACTGTCAAGAGGAGTAAAACAAGGCTGTCCACTATTGGCATATCTATTTATTATGGTTATCTAAATGGTAGCTATTAAAATTAGATCCAACAATAATATCAAGGGCTAGAAATCACAGGGCTTAAAAACATAGGTATCATTGTACACTGACTAATCCACAATTTGGATCCCAGCAACACCTCATAGAGGATCTAGATAATTAGTCTAACCTGTCAGGATTACAACAAACTATGATAAGTATACCATGTTATGTACTGGATTGCTAAAAAATACTACTTTTACATTACCATGTAGTTTACCAATAAAGTGGTCTGACGGTGAAGTGGACATAATCTGTATTCAAATCCCGAAAGAAAGAGATGATCTCACTATGATACATTCTAATAGAAAGTTAGCAAAAATAGATAAGATCTTGCCACCATTGAAAGGTAAATACCTGTCTATTTGTGTGGAAAAATCACCCTGATTCTTTAGTCAAATCCAAGTTTATCCATTTACTTATGGCCCTGCCTACACTGAATGACTTGTGAGCAAAAATATTCCACTTTATTTGGAAGGGCAAGCTAGCCAAAATTAAATGGGCCTATTTATATAATGAATATGGAGAACTGAAACGATTAAATATTGAAGTATTGAACCTCTCACTAAAGGTATCAGTCATACAAAGGTTGTACTTAAGTCGAAACTGGTTTTCCAGCAGATTAGTAAGAATGGCTCACCCATTGTTCAAAAATAGCCTTTTTCCCTTTATTGAGACGACGACCTCTCACTTTTGGTTATTTGAAAGCTGGTCGCAGTTTCAGTTTAATCCACCAGAAAAGACAGAACAAATATCTATGGAAATGTCTGCTCTATCAAAAATTA
Organism: Salmo trutta; assembly: GCF_901001165.1. NCBI lineage: Eukaryota > Metazoa > Chordata > Actinopteri > Salmoniformes > Salmonidae > Salmo > Salmo trutta. The sequence continues at coordinate 46,566,914 of NC_042961.1, read as the reverse complement.
CAACCAACTCATTGCAGCATTACTGGAAAAAATGGAGGCAAGTGGAAGAATGTCGGCCCTACATTAAGACCAAAATTGGTTAATTAAAGAAAATTGTGATAAACGAAAAATAATTCCAATTTAATTTAATAAGGACCCAAAAATTGACAGATGCACCATACAGGTTGCAAAATAGTTGGGAAGAGACTTCCGATGTGCTGATACCATGGCACATGGTTTATGATCATTAAATCACTTGTTTTGGTACACCCCATATGTAGCTTATTTTTGGTCACAGATTCAGGAATGGCTGAAGAATTGCAACATTTACCTCGAGCTAACTTTGCAAATAGCACTGCTGGGGGACTTTAAAAGCCATAGTCAAATGACCAATAATATAATACTTTACTCCTATTAAAAATGTTAATTTTTAATTTACAATCTGTAGATACTATGAGAATAGAAAGGTTTAGGACCCAGGTAAAACATATATGGCAAATAGAAATCAAAACTGGATGGTTTTCAGTGGTAGATGGGAGGGGTTGAGGTTAGCTGAAGGGTGGGACTAAAAGCAAACCAAAAAAGATAGCTAATATAAAATATACGGTGTCCATAAAATGTATATAGTATGTATGAACTGAAAGTAGAAGCCTAAGTATTGTTGTCAATTAGTTTACTCCAATTAGGGGAGGGGTAGTAGGGTTAGTGGATTGATAGAACCTTACAAGCTACCTGCAATATTAAAGCTGATCTAACATAGAATCAATCGCAACACTCCAGCTACTTATTAAATTATACAAATTCATTGCTTGTAGGGTGCATTCTTTGTACATGCATCCACAGGGAAGTCATTATGAAGAATAAAATGTGCATTACATTCCAAATAATTCTGTCTAAAGATAAGAGGCAGCTATTTATTTCATATGTAGTATTTACAGTATATTCATTGTTTGCCAAGTATGTTTTATTCATTGTTGAAAGGGGCAATCTGGGATTAGTAAAGAGCTGAGGGATTGGGCTTGATACACCAGTCTCAAATTAATAGACAGAGCTATGGATGCAAGAACAGACCATACTGTGCATTATGTCAAAATTATAGTTTTAACCATGTTTTGAAGCTATAGAGTGTTTCTTTAGAATTGCAGTGGTATAAAGAGTGGAATACAACTTGCTTATATTTTCAGTTCTGATGGGGTAAATTGAACTAAGCTCATGAGGAATTTATTCCTCATTAACCAACTGCTATAGGCTATAATATCATTGATTTAAAATGCCAAAAAAGAACGTAGCAATCCCAGATGGTTGCCCATATCTAAAATGTACCGTTACAATATGTGAATCCTAGGCACAAACTGTCATGGTTCTACCTGTCACCAGAGGGCGGCAGAGGCCGTCATAGAGACATTACAGACACTCAGGTGTGTCCTACTTACTCATTATGATTTCCCTGAAGAGGTGTGTTTTCTGTTGTCCTCTGCAGAAGCTTGAGTTTGTTTACCGTGTGCGTTCGTTTCATGATTGAGTTTGAGACGTAGTGTTTGTTGTTTTTAAGTGTACTGTGATCCTGTGGCTAACGTTTCTCAGTAAAGTATTATGTTTATCCTTAACCACCGATTCCTCGTCTGGTCTGTTCTCTGCACCTGGGTCCAACCTCACCACGTCACACAAACCAGTTGTATGATAATTGATGGCCAACAAATCAACATAGATACATTTTTCCCGATTTCAGGCGTTACTAAAAGGATTTATGAAACATTTTAGTGGCCTTGGCACACTGATTACACAGATAATAAACATAGATTGATATACGATGGCATTTTACACTCTCATCGTGACCTTTATTAAAAACTCAATAATTGCACAACGGAAAGGCCCTTAACTTGTAGATTTTGGGTCCATCATTGACATGCTGTCACCTTTTCCTGCATTCTATTACGGTTACATTAGACAACCCCACTGCTTTTCTAAACCAAATAATACATTTAGCCTGACGACTTATCATCTCAATAACGTACCTAATCAACTCTCACTTAATTTTGGTAGTACTACCACTACAGTACACAAGATCTGGTCCAGGGCATTGGTGAACGTGAAGGAACACGCACTAATGCCCTGGACCAGAGCTAACACTTCACCAGACATCAGACACTGTATTTATAAATCATAGGCCATATAGATTGACGTCAAGCTAGGATAGCTACAGTATGTGTATAGTATGCTGCTTTAAGCTACTTTGAGATACTGTAACTTTATGTCCTGCATAAAGACTTGTAGGACTTTAGGAGCAAAAGGTTAGGATAGAGGATTTGCGTTTTAGCCTGAGGGAAAGCCCGGGACCATTATTTTGCTTTTAACTATCCATTTCCTCTTCCTTCCATTTTCACCCTGTGTCTTTACATTATTTACAGCTAGGCCTACTTCATAGATGTTTTATTTACTGTCATGGGGAAGTTGAGGTTACTGTACATCCAGTTTTCCAAATCCATTAGCGTTAAACTACTGTTACCTCTAAGTAACAGACAAAAGACGGACAAAACCAAACCTGTAAACTCTAACTTGTTAGGAGTCTTGTTAGGTCTATGGATTTGATCTGGAAAGGTACTGTTAACTATGTCCTACTTTTTTTCTACTCATACCATTTATGCAGAAATTAGGAAACGCATACATACATCTTATACCATACTATATACAGACGTAGGAGAGATGGTTGCAACATAGGAATAGGCATCAACAGCTACCTGGAAGTGGATCACTGAGGTTAATAAATCTTTTGAAATATTACCATAACATGTATTTTTTTTGTACCCCAAGAAAAATGTCAATACAGACTAAACAAAAAGTCAGCCGCACACTACAATCTCACGGGTTTTCCATAAAAACATTTTCTCCTAGTGACAGAGGGAACACTTCTGAATAATTGAAATATGTTGCTGTGCCACAAGACATCTCAATGGTGTCATTAGTTCCAAAGAGCCAAGAACAGAGCGCAGAGCGAGGCAGAGGAAAGAGAAAAAGAAAATAACAGGCATGTAGTATGAGATAAAAGTGCTGATGCATGCCTGGCATTTGGGGACTTACTAAATCAGAGTGCATTATTTCAACTCCCGCAATGATGGAACGTGTAAACAGATATTTTGTCATCCAATCGGAGGGCAGAGAATGTTCCACCCTTTCCAAAGAGCAAATGCCCCCCCTTCTCCATCTTTCTTTCTACTCCCTCTCCTCTTCTTCTTGCCCCTCCATCTATCCCTGTTATTCTTTAACCCCCTCTATTACACGCTCTATTTATATGTGGGAATCATAAAAGTCTCTGAGGCAGGTTCAAGGGGATGGCTTATGGCAAAGTTAATTTTAATTAGTGCCTAAGGGGAGAGGTGAATTGCTGGGTCACGCAAGTATACTGTATCATTACCAGCTTTTCCCGAGAAATCACTCCCTGGTAGACACATCAGTATCCAACACATTCCTCTCTAAATATTGTGGTATTTGAGTTGACATTGATGAGGTCTTCATTCATTACGTTATATTAATAAGGGAAACTATAGCTCACATTCAAAGATGAATTAACCTTGGTAAAAGGTATTTTCAGGCCAGCTTTATAAACCTACATATCTCGTCAGTGGCAGAAGTACTGCTTTATAAGTGATCATTATTGTGATAGAAGCAGGACATCCTACTCAAAACGATCCGCCAGGAAGATGTAGGCTTACATGTACACATTGTCTACACTCAAGGTAATAACCCTGTAGATTTACATGGGTATAGATCAGTGGAGGCTGCTGAGGGCAGGACGGCTCATAAAAATGGCCAGAACAGAGCAAATGGAATGACATCAAACACATGGAAACCAGGTCTTTGATACCATTCCATTCCATTATTTGATACCATTACCACAAGCCCTTCTTTAACCTGTCTCCCCCATTCTTCTACACTGATTGAAGTGGATTTAACAAGTGACATCAATAAGGGATTATAGCTTTCACCTGGATTCACCTGGTCGGTCTATTTCATGGAAAGAGGTGTCCTTAATGTTTTGTACACTCAGTGTATATCAGATTAAAACAAGAAAACAAAGAACATCAGCATGGCAGTATTTGGCAGGTGCTTCTGAGTAATCATCTAACCAAATATAAAAAAATGAGTCCAGAGAAAGTAACTTGAACATCTAGGCCTGCCTATGCCTGCAGCATTTGTTTATCCCAGTATGTTTGCATAATGAAAAAAGTCATATGACAATAACTACACAAACAAAAACACGTGCACTACCGGTCAAAAGTTTTAGAACACCTCATTCAAGGGTTTTTCTTTATTATTACAATTTTCCACATTGTAGAATAATAGTGAAGACATCAGAAGTATGAAATAACACATATGGAATCATGTAGTAACCATAAAAGTGTTAAACAGATCAAAATAAATTTGATATTTTTCAAAGTAGCCACAACCAGCTTCATGAGGTAGTGACCTTGAATGCATTTCAATTAACAGGTGTGCCTTAATTTGTGGAATTTCTTTCCTTCTAAATGCGTTTGAGCCAATCAGTTGTGTTGTGACAAGGTAGGGGGGTATACAGAAGATAGCCCTATTTGGTAAAATACCAAGTCCATATTATGACAAGAACAGCTCAAATAAGGAAAGAGAAATGACAGTCCATCATTACTTTAATGTCAATACGGAAAATGTCAAGAACTTTTGAAGTTTCTTCAAGTGCAGTCGAAAAACCATCAAGCACTATGATGAAACTGGCTCTCACGAGGACCGCCACAGGAATGGAAGACCCAGAGTTACCTCTGCTGCAGAGGATAAGTTCATGAGAGTTACCAGCCTCAGAAATTGCAGCCCAAATAAATGCTTCACAGAGTTCAAGTAACAGACACATCTCAACATCAACTGTTCAGAGGAGACTGCGTGAATCAGTCCTTCATGGTCGAATTGCTGCAAAGAAACCACTACTAAAGGACACCAATAAGAAGAGCCTTGCTTGGGCCAAGAAACACGAGCAATTGACATTAGACTGGAGGAAATATGTATTTTGGTCTGGAGTACAAATGAATGATTTTTGGTTCCAAACGCCGTGTCTTTGTGAGACGTACTTAACCAGCATGGCTACCACAGCATTCTGCTGTGATACATCATCCCATCTGGTTTGTACTTAGTGGGACTATCATTTGTTTTTCAACAGGACAATTACCCAACACACCACCAGACTGTGTAAGGGCTATTTGACCAAGAAGGAGAGTGATGGAGTGCTGCATCAGATGACCTGGCCTCCACAATCCCCACGACCTCAACCAAATTGAGATGGTTTGGGATGAGTCGGACCGCAGAGTGAAGGAAAAGCAGCCAACAAGTACTAAGCATATGTGGGAACTCCTTCAGGACTGTTGGAAAATCATTCCTGGTGAAGCTGGTTGAGAGAATGCCAAGAGTGTGGAAAGCTGTCATCAAGGCAAAGGGTAGCTATTTGAAGAATCTCAAATATAAAATATATTTTGATTTGTTTTTACACTTTATTGGTTACTACATGATTCCATATGTGTTATTTCATAGTTTTGATGTATTCACTATTATTCCACAATGTAGAAAATAGTAAAAAATAAAAAAAAAGTGTTCTAAAACTTTTGACCTGTAGTGTATAGTAACACAAATAAGTGTTGCCTTGGTTACTGTAGACAACCATCACATTTAACATATATTTTATGTGCCATTGCAGGAGGTGAACTCTGCACAATAACACATCACATTCCAGAATCACCAGACCACTAACCAAAAAAGCCTAGGCACTGCATAGTAAAAAACCTAAAAATCTATAAACCTAAAAGTGGACTTAAACCTGCATTGTCACAGACAGTTTGGTAACTAAACCTTTACAAAGCCAGAGTAGATTATACCACCAACAGTGCATTGAAGGAGGGCCAAGGGCCTTCTGCGCACTCCTTGATGCTACTTCCCTCCAGAATAACTCTTAAACACCCAAAACTAATCCCCCTGAACATCTGTGCTTTAAAACATGGCCATGGAATGGTCCCTTCAAGGTATTGTCGCCCCTCTTTCGGCCAAGCTATTCCTGAACAGCTGGCAAGGGTTATTCAGGACCAGGTTGAAACACTTACAAAATTTTGCAACATTAATTATTGCCTCTGATCTGGCATACTCACTAAACACACATTCTTTGTTTGTAAATGATGCCTGAGTGTTGGAGTAGGCTCCTGGCTATCCGTAAACAAATTCAAGAAAATGGTGCCATCTGGTTTGCTTAATATAAGGAATTTGAAATGATTTATACTTTAACCTTTGATACTTAAGTATATTTAAAACCAAATACTTTGACTTTTACTCAAGTAATATTTTACCTGGGTGACTTTCACTTTTATTTGAGTCATTTTCTATTAAGGTATCTTTTCATTTACTCAAGTATGACAATTGGGTTATTTTTCCACCACTGGTGAGTTGACTGAGAAGATTCTTATTAACAGAAACTTAAATGCTGTTCAATATCTACATTCGCATTATTAAAGGCTGTAGCTACTGTATAAAAAAGGCTGCATATTGTGTGGCCCTCACAAAGTACAACGTGTTTATTTGATATAAATACATTTAGCTCAGGCTCCTGACATCCACAGCCTTCAGAAACTCAGTGTGCACTAGGTAATGTATTTGTCTCTGCTTTACTTGAATATTTCATTACGCTCTACACAGACAACATCATTGGGTAAAAAAAAAAGCCCTAACATAACCAGAAACCTATGTTATAAAAAATGCATAAGGTAATTTCCTATTTATAAAACGTACGCTCAAGATGGGGCCTCAAATGGTCGTCTTGAAAGGTTTGCCTCTGCATCGGAGCAGTTTTGCTGCACAGCCTGTTTGATTTCTCTATGTAGAAACAATTACATGCAATGTGGCTCAATGGAATGTTATTTGCTCGCAGCTGAAGAGGCATGACCCTGTAAATTGTAGTGTTTTACAGTAAGTATTCTGAAGCATGTAGTGTTGCATTTTCATGTATTCAGCTAATGAGAATTTTATAGGAGAAAATGAATCTTGACACTCACTAATATTAAAAGGATAGTTCACACAAATTGCAAAATTACATTGGTTTCCTTCCATTTGGAGACAGTGGCCAGGTAAACAAAACGAAATATGGATTGATGTCTAACCTTGTACATAGACTGATATCAGGGTAGGGAAATCAATATGCCATTTTGTAATTTGGGTGAACTATCCCTTTAGTTCAATCAACTTTGTGTATACTTTAGCAATACAACTGTTTTATACAATCAGTATGACCTTGATTAAGTAATATTGAAGTCGTAAATAATGTCATGACGACGTCATTGCAACCAGTTTCATACTTCCTCCACTGATTCTGTACAATGGCTTTAACTCAACATGTTATTGAATTCAGAACACCAACTGCATTAAAGCCATTGTGTTACATGCTGACCAGACCGGACACGTCGCGTACGCGAGCGTTGCAAAATAAATGTAGAAATCCATTTTATTCAATTATTGCACCCACACTGCGCGCGCCAACGAGCGTCTGCGTTGCCAAGGGCTAAAATAGAAGGCATTCCTATTTCTGACGCAGATTGCGCTGCAAGTCCTGCCTCTCCCATCTCCTCATTGGTTTATAGAAGCAGGTACCCACGTGCCATCTCCTCATTGGTTATACCCACGAGGGTGATTGAAAGATGAAATGTTTTGCCGGTTGTCGTGGTAATACTATGAAAGTGTAGATGCCAATCACCATATAAGTTTAAAAGATGAAAAAGCCTGGAAGGAGGAGAGATGACTAGAGACGATTCGGTTGGCCGTTTTATGTGTGGATTAATTGTCGGAGTAGAGGACCTTGTGCATTTCAGGTAAAATAACAACTCAATGTTTATATCCCAGGACAAATTAGCTAGCAACAGCAAGCTAGCGAAATAGGACAAATTAGCTAGCAAGTGCAAGCTAACTAGCTAAATTGCCATACATGTTTAATGCTTTTAGACCTGTCCCCAAATTAATGTCATTGGTTCAGAGTTTGTTTTGATATTTTAACCTGCGTGTCGTGATCGCGTTTGGTGTATGGGGACAAAATACATTTATGCACGATAGCGCACGATGGCGCACGTGCACAGCCGGTTTGGGTTCGGTGTTATGTGTGTGTTAAAGATGCAATCTGGAAATGGCACATCCATGTCTGGACTTTGAATTGAATGATATATAAGCCATTGATTCTTGAACAATATAACTTGTACCCCATAACAACCTAAATATAAGCTTCTTTTCTCTGGGGTATGTGGGACGTGACCGTCCCACCTGCAGTACACACTATTCAACAGCCAGTGAAATAGCAGGGTGCCAAATTCAAAACAACAATAATCTCATAATTCAAATTTCTCAAACAATCAACTATTTTACACCATTTTAAAGATAAACTTCTCGTTAATCCAACCCCATTGTCCGAATTCAAAAAGGCTTTACGGCGAAAGCATAGCATTAGATTATGTTAGGACATCACCTTGACAAGAAAAACCACACAGCCATTTTCCAAGCAAGGAGAGGCCTCACAAAAATCAGAAATACAGCTAAAATTAATCACTAACCTTTGATGATCTTCATCAGATGGCACTCATAGGACTTCATGTTACACAATACATGTATGTTTTGCTCGATAAAGTTCATATTTATATCCAAAAATCCCATTTTACATTGGCGTGTAATGTTCAGAAATGTTTTGCCTCCCAAAACTGCCGGTGAATGAGCACATCAATTTACAGAAATACTCATCATAAACTTTGATAAAATATTAAACTGTAATTCAAAGAATTATAGATACACTTCTCCTTAATGCAACCGCTGTGTCAGATTTCAAAAAAACTTTACAGCGAAAGCACACTTTGCAATAATCTGAGTACAGCATTCAGACACGAAACCAAACCCGCCATTTTGTGGAGTCAATAAAACTCAAAAATAATATTATAAATATTCACTTACCTTTGATGATCTTCATCAGAATGCACTCCCAGGAATCCCAGGTCCACAATAAATGTTTGTTTTGTTCGATAAAGTCCATAATTTATGTCCAAATACCTAATTTTTGTTCGTGCATTCAGTCCACTACTCCAAATGCAGGAAGCGCGCGAAAATGTCATGACAAAAAGTCAAAAAAAGTTAGATTTACGTTCGTAGAAATATGTCAAACGATGTATAGCATCAATCTTTAGGATGTTTTTAACATAAATCTTCAGTAATATTCCAACCAGACAATTCCAATGTCTTCAGAAAAGAAAAGGAACACAGCTCACACTCACGTGAGTGCGTGCCTCTGAGCTCATGTCATTTCTTCATTCATCAACTTCTAGGCCCTCTTGTTCACTCTATATTCACAGTAGAGGCATGAAGCAACGTTTTAAAGACTGTTGACATCTAGTGGAAGCCTTAGGAAGTGCAAAATGAACCCTAAGTCACTGTGTACTGGATAGGGAATCACTTGAAAAACTTCAAGCCTCAGATTTCCACACTTCCTGGTTGGATTTTTCTCAGGTTTTTGCCTGCCATATGAGTTCTGTTATACTCACAGACATCATTCATTTTTAGAAACTTCAGAGTGTTTTCTATCCAAATCTACTAATAATATGCATATCCTACTGAGTAGCAGTCAGTTTAATTTGGGCACGCCTTTCATCCGGACGTCAAAATACTGCCCCCTACCCTAGAGAAGTTAATTATTTGTAAAAAATTATAATATTGTAAACAAACTCTGTATAGCTTGAAAAGATGGATAAAACTAACATTTGAATGTCATGGATGGTAAGTTCTTGCATCCATATCCATCCAGATGTGTATGATTTGGAGTGTGGTTACATGACTGCTTTGTTGTTCCAGATTGCCCCTTTTTTTGTGAACAATTGTTTTTTATTGGGTCGCAAGGGCAATATAATCATAAAAAATAACATTACACTTTTCCCCCTTTTTTATTTGTTTTTTTTACTTACACACCCTCCCACCCAGATTGCCCCTTTTAAGTTTTGAAAACTTGACAACAAAACTGTTTGTGAAATGTTTAAAATGGGTCACTGCAAAGACAGAAACTCTTCTTGAACTAAGGCTATTTAGATGTTCAAAGCGGCATGTTATTAGCATCAATCAACTACAGTAGAGTCATATTAATCTGGTGCATATTACGCAGTCGTTTGCTGCTAATTAGCCACATTAGAACCAATTTATTGCATGTTTACATGCAATGTGGCTCATGCCAATCAAGCTGACTTTTGCTTCTAAATGTTTGTGTTCTTCACTTATTATCACTTTTGCTGAAGGTAAGCATGAAGTATTAAGTAGACAACCAGCTTGTCCAAAGCAAATAGATCATAGCAAAGCATGTGGTATCACCAAAAGTAGGTGCTTATATATCGGCCTGACCTTTACCCCAACAGAATACTCACTCAAACTCTTCCTGTCACGTGCACGGGTCAACACATGACATGAGACTGTCATTTTATTACATCCTTATCAAGGAATCCTATTGCCTTTATCTCCGCACCAGCAATACAACAGGGTTTTGGTAAATCATTTTGTTCAGCGTTATGACACTACTACGTAAAAGGCTGAAGTCCAATCTGATCGCTATGTTTTTTTTTTAACCCATCTACCTCCCCACCTGTTAAAGTCACACTGCATCATTTGTGCATGCTATTCAAAAAGTGTAAACAATAGATCTCATGACAAGGAAATTACTGAAGAAAATTGTAAGAAATGACCGATACCTCATTTAAAGTCACACGAAGCTGCTGGTATTGAAGCCACTAATGATGATCATTGCATTATGTAGCCATGGAAAACATGACAATACAGTGACTCAGCCAAAATACTGACCCAGCCATAGCCCCATGAGGAAACTAGCTAGCAACTATAACAAAGGGAAAGGGGGATACCTAGTCAGTTGTACGACTGAATGCGTTCAACTGAAATGTGTCTTTCGCTTTTAACCCAACACCTCTGAATCAGAGAGGTGCGGGGGGCTGCCATAATTGACATCCATGTCTTTGGCGCCCGTGGAACAGTGGGTTAACTGCCTTGCTCAGTGGCAGAACACCAGATTTTTACCTTGTCAGCTGGGGGATTCGATCCAGCAACCTTTCGGTTACTGGCCCAACGCTCTAACCACTAGGCTACAACAACAACCCACAGCATCGCATGAGACCTTGCTACAGTATGTAAAATGTACATAAAAACACACAAAAACACATTTGGTAACTGGTACCAAATGACGCTTAGAGTTACTTGTTTTCATGAATCCCAAAGACAAGCATGTTATAGTATATTACAGTGTAACTATATAGTTATCATGTACTTTCTATGTAAACAAGCTACCTGTTAATTTCTGTATCGTAAAGTGTTACCAAAAATCAATTTATGAGCAACTTACCTCCTAGCTCTTTAGACTATAATTATTCTCAGCACATATTTAGGAGTCCCCTGATGAAATTGACCCAGTGTAAACTCCAAACGTAGTCACCCTCTTCCCTCTGAGGCTGCTCTCTCTCTCTCTCTATCCCTTCTCTACTTCCCTGTCTCTATCCCCTTTTATCTAGCACTATAAAGTATGCAAATGACTTCTACAGGGACTGCCATGGCAACAGTACTCAGGTAATAGGTGATGAGGTACAGTAGTGTGCAGATATACCTTACACAATGTACTCCCTTTAGCTCAACTCGGGAGCACGTGTTGACTCTAGTCTTATCTTAATTGGCTGAGGTAAAAATCAAGGGGGAGGGATGTCATGACCTTGAGTAGATCATACGTTCTCATAACTCAAGTCTTAAAATGTATTGTAACCGCATCGTAATACATTATACTTGTAGGCTTTAGGTCAAGCGTTACCGAAGATCTTTTATTGTCTAAGCTAAACAGAGAAACAAATCATTTGACTATGTTTCTGAGGATTGATGGCTAGGTGTGGAAATAAAGTTCAATGATGTGTCACTATAGAATGGTCCTGGTCTCCCCTGTCTGTAATCTGATTCGTTAGGATGTAAAAGGCTGAACTGATCCTGTATCAGCATTCCTTCTCTGAGACGCTCGATGCAGACGGCCCCTGGACTTGAAAAGTATTCTCTTACAAGACTAGCTGCATACTGAATTACATCCTGTGGTCACCAGATCTTCAACAAAGCGTTAGAAATTCCAACCCAAAATTGAACTTAATATTTATTATTTAAATATTATTTTATAAAGGGAACAGATGGGAACAAGCAGAGCATATTTAGAAACAGCCAAGTTGTTGATATTGATGATGCTGTTGATGATCAACTTGTGGATGCATCACAGGGAGCCTGTTAAGTGCATTTTCTGTTGAGTTTTATGGGAACTATATAATTTGGTAACAACGGAATAAGGGTTTACTGCTTTCAGTGATAAACTATAATACCAACGGTGCATTGAGGGGGACATAATTATGTATATTAGGAGGATGTTTACTATGGGAGCAGCCAGGAAACAAACAGGAAACGCATCATTGCAGCCATATGAGAATGTTTAGTATTCGATAAGCATGGCCTAATGGCCCACCAGCCACTGACACTTTTTACCAGTGTTTGGCAGGTAGTCTGGTGCTTATTCCAGACCCTGCATTAAGTTTTATGTTGATTCTACGTAATCTTATCTATGTTATGTAGATTTTAAAATGTCTATTTTTATTCATAATGTATCAGGTGCTTCAGTTCCGCTCCTTACACCAATACATTCCCAAATGTTCGTCTAAATCATACAGTATGTAATAAAATTTCAAGAGCACCCATATGTTGGATATTCATCATTTAATACTTGTTTAATATTTAATGAATAACATATAGAGGGGGATATTCATGACAGAAGACCAACTCCATTACGAAACTCTAAATGAGGGAAAGTGACCTCGGTCTAGTAAGTTTATCAACTCTGCGATGATCTCTTGAGCGCACTTCAAAACGTTTCTATTCCATATGCTTGCTCAGGGGGTTTCAGAGGCTAGTCCTAGGGGTGTTGGAGCGCAGTCTCAATCAAAAATATTCACACCTATAACGCCCAGGTGAGACCTCCGCTGCCCGAAGTAATTGCTTCAATTAATTAAGTGTTGGGGCTCACAGGCAACCAGCAGACACGGGGGCCCAGCCGATCCCAAGCCAGTTAACCCAGTCTTAAACTGGAGATGCGTCCCAAATGAAAAGCCTATTTTCTTTATAGTGCACAACTATTGGGTCAAAAGTAGAGCAAAAAGAAGGGAAAGGGGGCCATTTGGGACACAACCTGGGTAATAGGTAAAATGCTAATGCATCAAATTCACATTGGCCAGATTACAGATATTTTGGAAAAACTAGACGATTACTTCTAGGATTACTTTTAAATTCAGAAATAATGTTTGCTAACGGTTTTTGACACCTTTCTGCTTTCTCAATGACATTCAAATCAGCATTGATAAAAGGTGCAAGTTTAAGTTTGTTCCACCTGAGTGATTCTGACCACAAGTCAGAGACCACTATGATGACACACTAAATGCGTTTGATGGATTGCTAGACAAGAGCAGTAATAGGCTTTTGTTGGCTACACTCCAAGCTATGTCTTCCAATGGTACGACTGCTGTCGGCATCCAAAGACGATCCAACTTGAATAAACGCTTGGAGGTAAGGACCACATCAGTGATGTAGCCTACTGGCGATACGGATATCTGTACTTTTAAAAATTTCCACTTAGCGCATTAACGTGAATGTGAGTTCCTCCCTTCTAAGCTCCTCCGTGGTATTTGTGCTCCATACAGTCAAAAACAATTGTTATTTAAAAAGACCACAAGTGAATTATTGCTCAAACTCATGCACCTAATATGAATAGACCAAAATTGAAACCACACAGAGCGATGTCGTCATCAACAGCGTCAAAATGTGCGCGCGAGAGTAGAGAGCGTCAATTCAGACACAGTGTAGCACGTGCCAACTTAGTTGTCATGAGAATCCGTAATAAACAATTGTATTTGTTATGTTCACCATGTAGCCCTTGTGAATTATTGTTGTGTGTTCCTTTTGACTCACCTTATATGTCCTAGTGGACAGTTGCAGTTTATTAAGAATTTAGCTAGTAGTCTCGTTCTGTCTACATAACAGTATTCTCTCTTGAACGGAGTTTCTCGTGTTTCCCAGCCGTAGCCTGCCTAGGCAATATGCCTGTGCTGGAAATCAACAAAGCTAGGCATAAATGTATTGTTTTCTCAAATATGTATTATTGGCTCTGGTATTTAAACCTATCAACACTAAATAGACACATTTTAACCTCTACGGGATTCGGTGTCCCTATACCAGTACGGTTGAGCGAACTTGCGCAAATGTGATTAGTATGACGTTGTAACAGCAAACTTTCCAGGTTATAGACGTGTCTTATATGGGCAGAAAGCTTAAATTCTTGTTAATCTAACTGCACTGCCCAATTTACAGTAGTTATTACAGTGAAAAAATACCATGCTATTGTTTGAAGACAGTGCACAACAACAAAAAACTTATCACGGCAACTGGTTTGATACATTCACCTCTGAAGGTAAATAATGTACTTACATTCAGTATTCTTGCTCTGATGTGTCATCCTGAGGGTCCCAGAGATAAAATGTAGCATAGTTTTGTTTGATAAAATCTATTTTTATATTCAAATATTGGAACTGGGTTCAACAGTTTGAACCCCTGCTGTCTCTGGCTCCACACCCACCCCGTCCGGCCATCTAGATGTGTGAAAGTTAGTGTATAAGCTAATCATCCATCATGTATGAAATTCCTGGGAGTCTGTAAACTAAAATGTTGTATTACCATATCATTTATGTATGTTTTCTGTAGTTATATACTTGAAAATGTATCAATTGACCAGACTTGATACAAAATTCAAAAAGCAGACTTGATACAAAATATTGTCCAGTATCGCAACGCTTCATTGGATCAATCTGAAACTTTGCACACACAGTGCTACCATCTAATGGCCAACATTTAAATTGCACCTCAACTGCAATATTATATTATGGCCTTTCTCTTGCGTTTGAAAAATGATGAAAAAAATAAATAAATGAAACACGGTTTTTTTCTTTGTATTATCTTTTACCAGATCTGTGTAATATTCTCCAACATTAATTTCACATTTCCACAAACTCCAAAGTCCTTCCTTTCAAATGGTATCAAGAATATCCATATCCTTGCTTCAGGTCCTGAGCTACAGGCAGTTAGATATGGGTATGCCATTTGAGTCGAAAATTTAAAAAAAGGGTCTGTACTTTGACCTTGTAAATGACCTCCCCATACCTCTTTAATGGAGATGAGGAGGGTGGGGAGAGCAGTGCTGGATGAAACTGATGCAGCATCAAAATATAGCTAAGATGCCTCAGGATTTTCTTTCCTATTAATGAGCAAGCAGCGTTCAAGAAGTCAAGCATCAAGTATGAACGCTCTCGTCACCCGGTTGGTTAGTTCTAATCATTAGCACTATCATTATTAACTTTTCTCAGGATATTAGTGCAGGATGATTGACACTTGTTCTCTCATCCTTTATAGAATAGGAGAGTGCATAATAGATTCTCAACAGAGTCCTAGAAACCAACCGGCTAACTAGGTAATGAAGTCCCACCTGCCGCTATACCTGTAGGACACCCAATTAACCAGAGATCAAGACAGCACCTATACGTTTGGTTCACTCTACCTCAGCCACAGAAAGGTATACTAAATAAGTCATGCAAGGATGGAATATTGCGACAGAATTGTTCATGTTAATATTCTCTCTCTTATTTAACAGATTGGAATCGGTGGTTAGAATTCATCCTCACATCTCCCATGGGGCCACCATTACATTAATAACACTACAGTGGTAAAACAGTTCAGTCTAAGGCCTGATTTATACCTTCTGCTTCAATCGAGTTCAGGCCAAACTTCATTCTAGAAGCATACAGATTATACATGATATTCTCTGTATGTTCCAAGAGTGCATTCCCCCTCACCCTCAAAGGTCCAACTGTCAGTGCCCACACCTAGCAAAACTCATGTCTAATAACCAGTAGGGAACAACTCCTTCCTCCAGGCAGGCCCACCTGATGTATATGCGATGTGAGAGAGACGCCTGGAATTAACCAACACGAAGGAGTGAAGAGTGAGGAGTGTCAAAATGCCAGAAGCCATAGCCGCCAATCAGGATAAGGAGAGCTAGGATGGAAAGCCTGAGGGGCCTGACCTTGAGTCAAAGCAAGACTGTCCGTTTCCTTCTCTTTCTGTGTTGATGGAGTGAGGAGCCTTTCACACAGGTGCTTGTTAGCCGCACTCAACCACAAGAGGAGTGTGGACAGTTGATGGACACTCTGCAGGACGTAAATTGAGAGTGCAGTAGGCTTTGTGTTACGCCTCACCTTTCAGTACCTGTTCTGTCTTTCTCCCGGGATGGGAAACAAAGACAGAACACAAAAGTTGAAGACAACTTATAAAAGCTTGCCAATGGTTGCAGTGCTTTTCTTGACTGCTGAACAGCGGTACAACGTTATTTGTCTGACCTTTGGAAGATGTTCTCTGCCACAGCAGTAGTGAACCTGATACTGTGTGCGGAGAGAGCAGCCTTTTTCTTATTGGATCATATTGTGATACGCTTCTCTGCAGCACGGTTGCACACTATGGGAGTAGATGGGTATTGTATTCATAATAAAAGGTAAGAAAGCTAAAAAAAAGCCACTGAAGTCTCCAAGAGTTCTTCCATCGAATCATCAAGGAGTGATCTATACATTATGTGAATGTCTGTAGGTAGTCCGTAGGACCAAACTATACCTCTAGCAGAAATGCACACATGCAAGTCCATTCAACAAACCAACAATTATGATCACACTCTGAAACGCATTTGCACAGACCCACGCACATGCACACACCAACACGACATATTGTCCAGGTGGATAACTGTACACAAGGGCATGAGCCAGAAGTGACAGCTGCTGATGGACTGGCAGCGGGCAGCACCCGGAACATGAAAGCCAAATCCAGCATTGTCCAGGATATCGACGGGGCCAACGTCACTGTAGCACTTGTACCATCTGTAGTGGGTGGAGCAGCTCCAGGAGCCTGGCTGATCAGAAAATACCCTCTTTGATATGAGAGGGTCCATGTTTGAAAGGGGGGGGAATAAATAATAATGTTTGAAAGGGGGGGAGTTAACAAGTCTCCCAGGATATCAAATGCAATAGAGTGGGAAAATCTGGGGGAATTATTGAGAGAAGTATTGGTTGAAGATAAATCAGGAATAACGTGCCAGGCAGACCTTATTCATGTGCTGTCTTTATTCAAAGCCCTACTCTGTACCGAGGACCTCTATGAAGTTCAATGAGATAGGTCTATTCATTATTTAATGAGTGCATTTTTCTCTAGATTATTTTGTCTTGGTCTGTAGCTGAAACAAGGTTGACATACTGTAAATACATGACTATTTCTACAAAACACAGCTGCTCCGTGAAGCCTGTCAGAAACAGTGGAAAGACTTTACTTCCCATAAAGAGACATGCTATTGTCCCAAAACATTATAGTAATAAAAAAGGAATTCTAAAATCTTTAACAAGGGCAATGTATTTTGTTTAATTTCTACACACACAGCTACTCCGTGAAGTCGGGATAGATTTTTTTTTTAAACTTCTACAGAGAAAACAAAGCTGTGGGGTATTGCCAGTGGTTGGCTACTAGGGCAGAGGCATATGCATGCATGCTCCTGATAACAGAAAGACTACATTAAACAAAATAGACTAAGCTATAGAATCAGTCCAAGACACAGATTCAAAGTCCAAGAGTAAGTATCTACTCCAAAGTGCGGTATCACGCGGCTTGCAATCCTCCCTTTCAAAGCACAATGTCGTCCGCCATCTGCTTCCTTGATAAAAGGCCCACAGATGAAAACTTGAGTTGCCTTCACTTTCATGTAAATAGCTAACCAATTTACTGAAATGTAGTTGAGTGACTACAAGAGCTGAGCCACTGTAAGACACAGTGGCATGATATTTAAACTGCCTTGCTTACTCAAGAGAAAAAGAAACCCTTGATGAGCTGTGTGATTACGGCGCTAAGTAGTATACAGTGCCTTCGGAAAGAATTCAGACCCCTTGACTTTTTCCACATTTTATTAGGGTCCAGCCTTATTCTAAAATGGATTAAATCATTTTCCCCCCTCATCAGTCTACACACAATACCCCATAAATACAAAGCAAAAACAGGTTTTTAGAATTTTTTGCTAATTTATAAAAATATCACATTTACAAAAGTATTCAGACCCTATACTCAGTACTTTGTTGAAGACCTTTGGCAGCGATTAAAACCTTGAGTCTTATTGGGTATGACGCTTCAAGCTTGGCACACCTGTATTTGGGGAGTTTCTCTCATTCTTCTCTGCAGATTTTCTCAAGCTTTCTCAGGTTGGATTGGGAGCATTGCTGCACAGCTATTTTCAGGTCTCTCCAGAGATGTTAGATCGGGATCAAGTCCAGTCTGTCTTGGCTACTCAATGACATTCAGAGACTTGTCCCGAAGCTACTCCTGCATTGTCTTAGCTGTGTGCTTCGAGTCGCTGTCCTGTTGGAAGGTGGACCTTCACTCCAGTCTGATGTCCTGAGTGCTCTGGAGCAGGTTTTCATTAAAGATCTCTCGGTTTACTCCAGACATGACACTTGGAATTCAGGCCAAAGAGTTGATCTTGGTTTCATCAGACCAGAGAATCTTGTGGTTTGAGAGTCTTTAGGTGCCTTTTGCCAAACTCCAAGTGGGCTGTCATGTGCCTTTTACTGAGGAATGGCTTCCGTCTGGTCACTCTACCATAAAGGCCTGATTGGTGGAGTGCTGCAGAGATGGTTGTCCTTCTGGAAGGTTCTCCCATCTCCACAGAGGAACTCTAGAGCTCTGTCAGAGTAAACATTGGGTTCACCTCCCTGACCAAGAAACTTCTCCCCCGATTGCTCAGTTTGGCTGGGCAGTCAACTCTAGGAAGAGTCTTTGTGGTTCCTAACTTCTTCCATTTAAGAATGACAGAGGACACTGTGTTCATTGGGACCTTCAATGCTGCAGAAATGTTTGGTACCCTTCCCCAGATCTGTGCCTCGACACAATCCTGTCTCGGAGCTCTACGTACAATTCCTTCGACCTCATGGCTTGGTTTTTGCTCTGACATGCACTGTCAACTGTGGGACCTTATATTGACAGGTGTGTCAGTCAAAAGTACCAGTCAAAAGTTTGGACACACCTACTCATTCCAAGGTTTTTCTTTATTTTTTACTATTTTCTACATTGTTGAATAATATTGAAGACATTACAACTATGAAATAACACATATGGAATCATGAGGTAACCAAAAAAAGTGTTAAACATGTATTTTATATTTGAGATTCATCAAAGTAGCCACCCTTTGCCTTGATGACAGCTTTGCACACTCTTGGCATTCCCTCAACCAGCTTCATGAGGTAGTCACCTGGAAATGATTTAAATAAACAGGTTTGCCTTGTTAAAAGTTAATTTGTTTCCTTCGTAATGTGTTTGAGCCAATCAGTTGTGTTGTGACATGGTAGGAGGGTATACAGAAGATGGTCTTTTACCAAATAGGGCTAAGTCCATATTATGGCAAGAACAGCTCAAATAAGCAAAGAGAAACGGCAGTACATCATTACTTTAAGACATGAAGGTCAGTAAATACTGAAAATGTGAAGAACTTTAAAAGTTTCTTCATGTGCATTAGCAAAAACCATCAAGTGCTATGATGAAACTGGCTCTCATGACGACCGCGACAGGAAAGGAAGACCCAGAGTTACCTCTGCTGCAGAGGTAAGTTCATTAGTGTTAACGGCACTTCAGATTGCAGCGCAAATTAATGCTTCACAGAGTTCAAGTAACAGACACATCTCAACATCAACTGTTCAGAGGAGACCGCGTGAATCAGTCCTTCATGGTGGAATTGAGACAAAGAAACCACTACTAAAGGACATCAATAAGAAGAAGAGACTTGCTTGGGCCAAGAAACTCGAGCAATGGACATTAGACCGGTGGAAATCTGTCCTTTGGTCTGATGAGTCCAGATTTGAGATATTTGGTTCCAACCGCCATGTCTTTGTGAGATGCAGAGTAGGTGAATGGATGATCTCCGCATGTGTGATTCCCACTGTGAAGAATGGAGGAGGAGGTGTGATGGTGTGGTGGTGCTTGATGACACTAAACCAGCATGGCTACCACAGAATTCTGCAGTGATATGCCATCCCATCCCTCAATGTGATCAAGACATAGTAGATGATTTTGGACTACAGGAAAAAGAGGACTGAGCACGCCCCCATTCTCATCGATGGGGCTGCAGTGGAATTCATAGTGTCCACATCACCAACAAGCTAACATGGTCCAAGCACACCATGACAGTCGTGAAGAGGGCACGATACAACCTATTCACCCTCAGGAGACTGAAAAGATTTGTCATGGGTCCTCAGAAGGTTCTACAGCTGCACCATCGAGAGGATCCTGACTTGTTGCATCACTGCCTAGTATGGCAACTGCTCGGCCTCCGACCACAAGGCAATACAGAGGGTAATGTGAACGGCCCAGCCCATCACCGGGGCCAAGCTTCCTGCCATGGACCTCTATACCAGGCGCTGTCAGAAGAAGGCCCTAAAAATGGTCAAAGACTCCAGCCACCCTAGACATAGACTGTTCTCACTGCTACCACAAGGCAAGCGGTAGTGGAGCTCCAAGTCTAGATCCAAAAGGCTTCTAAACAGCTTCTACCCCCAAGCCATAAGACTCCTCAACATCGAGTCAATTTTTTATATACATTGCCTGCCCCCCCCTCCACATCACTACCTCTCTCTGTTGTCATCTATGCATAGTCACTTTAATTAACTCTACCTACATGTACATACTACAGTCTGGTTCATCCTTGGGAGCAATTTCCAAACGCCTGAAGGTACCACGTTCATCTGTACAAACAATAGTATGCCATTATAAACACCATGGGACCACACAGCCGTCATACCGCTCAGGAAGGAGACGTGTTCTGTCTCCTAGAGATGAACGTACTTTGGTGCGAAAAATGCAAATCAGTCCCAGAACAACAGCAAAGGACCTTGTGAAGATGATGGAGGAAACAGGCACAGAAGTATCTATATCCACAGTAAAACAAGTCCTATATCGACATAACCTAAAAGGCCGCTCAGCAAGGAAGAAGCCACTGCTCCAAAACCGCCATAAAAAAAACTGACTACAGTTTGCAACTGCACATGGGGATAAAGATCATACTTTTTGGAGAAATGTCCTCTGGTCTGATGAAACAAAAATAGAACTGGCCATAATGACCATCGTCATGTTTGGAGGAAAAAGGGGGACGCATGCAAGCCTAAGAACACCATCCCAACCATGAAGCACAGGGATGGCAGCATCATGTTGTGGGGGTGCTTTGCTGCAGGAGGGACTGGTGCTCTTCACAAAATAGATGGCATCATGAGGAAAGAAAATGATGTCGATATAATGAAGCAACATCTCAATACATTAGTCAGGAAGTTAAAGCTTGGTCGCAAATGGGTCTTCCAAATGGACAATGACCCCAAGCACACTTCCAAAGTTTTGGCAAAATGGCTTAAGGGAAACAAAGTCAAGTTATTGGAGTGGCCATCACAAAGCCCTGACCTCAGTCCTATAGAACATTTGTGGGCAGAACTGAAAAAGCATGTGCGAGCAAGGAGGCCTACAAACCTGACTCAGTTACACCAGCTCTGTCAGGAGGAATGGGCCGAAATTCACCCAACTTATTGTGGGAAGCTTGTGGAATTCTACCCGAAACATTTGACCCAAGTTTAACAATTTAAAGGCAATGCTACCAAATACTAATTGAGTGTATATAAACTTCTGACCCACTTGGAATGTGATGAAAGAAATAAAATCTGAAATAAATTACTCTCTCTACTATTATTCTGACATTTGACATTCTTACAAACAAGTGGTGATTCTAACTAACGTAAGACATGGAATTTTTATTTGGATTAAATGTCAGGAAATGTGAAAAACTGAGTTTAAATGTATTTGGCTAAGGTGTATGTAAACTTCCGTGTTCAACTGTATATATAATTTTTTACTGCTGCTCTTTAGTTACTTGTTACTTTTCTCTTATTCTTATCCATATTATTTGAAAGTGCACTTTTGATTAGGGTCTCGTAAGTAAGCTTTACACTAAGGTCTACACCTGTTGTATTCGGCGCATATGACTAATAAAATTTGATTTGATTTGGTTTGCACTTAGTGGGACTATGATTTCTTTTTAAACAGGACAATGACCCAACACACCTCCAGGCTGTGTAAGGGCTATTTGACCAAGAAGTAGAGTGATGGAGTGCTGCATCAGATGACCTGAGTTCCACAATCACCCGACCTCAACACAATTGAGATGGTTTGGAATGAGTTGGAACGCAGAGTGAAGGAAAAGAAGCCAACAAGTGCTCAGCATATGTTGTTACTCCTTCAAGAGTGTTGGAAAAGCATTCCAGGTGAAGTTGGTTGAGAGAATACCAAGAGTGTGCAAAGCTTTCGTCAAGGCAAAGGGTGGCTACTTTGAAGAATCTCAAATATAAAATACATTTTTATTTGTTTAACACTTTTTTGGTTACTACATGATTCAATGTGTGTTATTTCTTAGTTGTGACGTCTTCACTATTATTCTACAATGTAGGAAATAGTAAAAATAAAGAAAAACCCTTGAATTAGGTGTATTCAAACTTTTGACTGTTCTGTATTTAATACATTTGCAAACATTTCTAAAAACCTGTTTTTGAGGATAATTTTTTTTTCATCCATTTTATAATACGGCTGTAACGTAACAAAGTTAATGGGTCTGAATACTTTCCAAAGACACTGTATGTAACAAGGTATATCACTGTCTTGGTGGAGCTGAGATTCAAACCAGCGAACCCAACAACACAACGCATTCTTGAAGCTATTGGCATAACCAATAGCCCAACAAAACCAATGCAAGACTCACAAATGCAACCATCACTGCGCAATGTTTAATTAGGCATTTCGCTACATTTACATTATTTGTAAAAAAAAAACTAAAAAAAACGTCAGTATTCAATTAGGATAGTCTAATGTCAGCATGACTGACATACCCAGAGATACTGTACACAACATACGGTACGACTACAGAACAGACAGATCAGGGGCCGTATGTATCAAGTGTCTCTGAGTAGGAGTGCTGAGGATTCATTTGGGCTTTTAGATCACAATGAATAGGATTCCATGAGGACCTGATCCTAGACCAGCACCCCTACTCTGAGATGATTGATACATACCGCCCCTTGTATTTGTGAACGCCGAGAACACACACGCAATTCATCTAACAGAGGAACATAAAATAACCTGTCAGACTACATGTCATTGTAATCATACATCGTAATATTTATGCAATTGACTATGCTTGTGAGGGTTACAATACAATGACAAGAACTGTCATGACACAAAACCAACAAGTCCTTATCATTATTTTTGAAAAGCAGATTGTCTACCTGTCCGTCAACCTTGGTACCATTTGAATGCTAACATCGAGCTGAACTGGTCACTGGGAGACCCTGTGTTTATGGTGTCCATATTAGGACAGCCACCGTCCCCTGTGGAGACCAAGTATGTCCTTATATGGACACCGTATGTTTAACAAATGACCAGTACATCATATGCCCTTGTGCATATACTGTACACCAACTGGCCTACACAGCAGCTCAATGTACTTTCTGTTAATGCACTTAACACAATGTCTCGGAGGCGCTGTCCAAGGTTCTGAATTTTCTTGGCAAATCATATCCAGTCTTCCCTCAGTGAGCTGTCTACTCACAGCAGGTAAAATCTAATAGACCCATAGTAGACGACAAAGAGAGATGGTGCTAGACATATCTGGGTCTGCTTAAAAGAATCATGATGACACATTGTCCATGCAGTTTTAAAGATATAATTTAACAACCCCCTGGTTGTCATGCAACCTAACTCACTTAAATTGAGTTGCCTAATTACCTCAAATTCACTACCCCGCTGCTTGTTTTCCAATTGGTGCCCATCAAACTGTGATCAACACTTGACGGAACCCAACAGACTTTAAGTTGAGAAGGATTAATTTATAATGTGTTTACAAGTATAATACATGTTTATGTTCTTATCAGTGAGTGCTTTTGCTGTCACATCCTCGTCCTCTTGGAAGCTGTGTGTGTGTGTGCGTGTGCGCGTGTGCGTGTGCGCATGTGCGTGTGTGTGTGAGCGTGTTTAATAGATAAATGATTGAAATATATTTTGGAAATACAACTCAAAACATTACAACCATCATAATGAGCTAGCACTTATTTGTATAATCACGGACGCAATCCAACACCTTTTAACACATTGGTATTGTGAACCGAAAAGGGGTAGACTATGGCTAACATTTGCAACACTGCCTGGCCACAAAACTGCACCTGGGGAGGTGAGTAATAATTTGTCACTAATAGCCCCATATATTTGAGCCTCACTGAAAGAAAGCCTTGAGTAATAACCAGACCAGATGTCTCACTCTGATCAACGAGCACATCTCCCAAATAAATCCCTTGGACCATCAAGAGGAAACCGGCCAACGGAAACACATCATCCCGGGTCACCAAAGGTGAGTTGGGAGAGATGGAGGCTGACTAAAGGAGCAAAATGTCACCTTCGAAATTACAAATCTAGATCTAGTGTTCACATTAGGAGACGGAATCAGATAATGGAATCACACTCTTCTGTTGGTGAAGGACACGCCACAAATCGAGTCGTTCAGGTGTTTTCTCTTTCAATTCTTTATCTTATTTTCACCCTTCTATTTTGTTGTGAGTGCCGTGGCTCAATATCTAATTATGCTACCTACACTGATAAAAGAGGGGAGTGAACTTGTCATTGAAGACTTGAGAGAAAAAAAAGAGGTATGATTGTCATGATTGACGTTTCGAAACAAAATAATTGTACTTTCTTATCCCATATCATATCAAATATTTAAGGAATTGAATTTACACACCTCTATACCGTTTCCTAATGAATGCAAATTATTTTGTTTGTAATCGCAGACCTTGTACAAGGGAACCTTGAAATGGATCCCATCCCAAAATGAAACATGCAACAAAATGTGGTTCATCGAGCAATGGTCCTTGCAAACGCTACTTTGACGTCCTGACATTTGAGTGCATTAGATGAGAAAATACATCAAAGTGGCTTCATTTCATGTACTGTATGTATTCTCCCAATATACAGTACAACACATAGCTTTACTGTACGATAAAGCCATCAGGTTGAGTTAGTGATTTCATTTGGTGAGTACAGTACTGTGTCCTTTGTTTATGGTACACGTCAAAGGAAATGGCAGCGTGTTAATGGAGGGTCTGTGTTCTCAACGTTGGCACTCGGCGAACTCAGACACAAATGGACGCGGATTAATGTCAATTAGAATAATTGTTTAATCAATTGTTAGCCCACGTCTTCACACGTTTCCAAGGCGAGTGCTTATTAGATGGTGATTAGATGGTGCCCTTGATTAATTCAAGTGTTTTGCTTTATTTAAAGGAGAACTGTTCATGTTTCAGAGGAATTTTTAAACATCATTAAGAGTGAACGTGTCTGAAAAGGAGAAATTCAGAACTTGAGGCAAGATCAAAGCAGATGCGTTGCGTGTCATTTCCTCTGCAAAACCTAAAACCACAATGCACGTTCAAAGCTAAGGAACATGACTATTGTCAAAGAACATGACAATAACTCCAATGTAATACCCTGTATTTTTCCAAAACTACCACTCTCTAACCCTTGACTTGTTATGATAAGTTCCTTGGAAAGGTTAAAGGTCAGCTAAACCAAATTAAATCCATAGGGTGCACCTTAACCCTTCCCATGAATACCCTCTTAGCAATGCATTATAATGCATTATAAGCACAATCTTAATGCCTTATGAGCTATACATAAAGTACTATAAAGCACAACATATGCCCTACCAGCTGCTCAGAAAGAGCTATAACTACATGCATGAAACATTATGAGCAGGCAGCATAAGGCCTTATCAAGCAAAGTGTTATAATGCATTATACTCTATGAAGAGAGTATTCATAAGAGGTGTTACTGGTGCAGCAGGCGTTTTGAGGCTGAACAGGACACACAGAGGCAAAGGAAAGGTGAAAACAAGGATATCCTGTTGTTTCATTTTGAATAAACTTAAGCAAATCGCTGGATAAACAGCCGAAAGGCTACACAAAGTACAGCTTTTACTTCGTTACCTAAATAGCTCTTCTCTCTTCTGTAAAACAACAGAAGAATGATGCAGGTTCAACGCTATGAGAACAGAACTGGAGTTCTAATAGAACATCCCAACCATTGTCAAACAATCAACCGTAACCACAAGTGCTATGTCTGACCACCTGACCTGCTATGACTCATTCGCTGGGTAAAACGAGGGCAGCTAAACCAAAGGTGTCTTAGTGGTTAAGGAATAGATGAACTGCTGAGATGTCTCCTGACAACCGTTTGCTCCTTAAGAACAAAGGTTAAGTGAATGCAATGACGTATCCAGGTACAGATTGCTCTATACATGACCGGAAAAAAAAAATTTGCGCGGTACTTAAAATCAATTTGTGGACCAGATTTGGCCCGCATTCCTCCAGTTGAAGACCCCTGACCTAGACTGACTCAACACACACCACCTCTGAAAATAGCACTACATTTCGATATAGAACAGTGAGATGAGACGACTGAGGATTGTCATACCGTCAGACTCATGTTACAGGGTGCCCAAGAGACTACTGCATGTGATAGGGGTCCTTCAAAAAGAGAAATGTGTGTCAGTTTGATACATGTCTCAGTGACAGCATGGCAATTAGATCTACTGTCATCTGCAATAGTCTTTCTCCTCTTTCAAGGCAACGCACACACACACATTCAGAAATGTGTGTAGGCACTCACGCACCAGAGGAGGCTGGTGGGAGGAGCTATTGGAGAACGGGCTCATTGTAATGGCTGGAATCTGCATGAGGGGAGGGGGAGGCATTGTAACCTGTTGTTATTTGGGGCTTGGTGAGAATGCAAGACTACTACTGTCTCTGCCCAAGACCCAGGATTTTGTGGTGCAGGTATTAGTGATCTTGCCTTTGCACTGCAGCATCCATAAATCGATCCCCTGTTACAGTTCACTCTCTCTTCACATTGGCCTGTATTGGAAAAGTATTGGACAGAAGTCACTCTTTCCCATATAATGAACAATAGCAACAGTATACGATAGAGCTCACTGCTTTAGCAGTGGGGTGGTGTAGAGCTACCATCTCTCAGTGAGGGATTGTATGGAATAATAGCATGCTATTGATTTACCAGTGAGGTGTAAGGATGGACCCGTAAGAACCAGATGTACTAGTATGTTCTCCCTGCAGTTGTTTCGATACCACCCCGAGAAGCACTTTGATTTCGACAGGTGGCCTCCCATCAAAGCACTAACCAAGCCCACTCTTACACATCTTGACAAGAGAGCTCCAGCAGCTACCTGGCTCTCTCAGGTGAATATGAATGCAGGTTAATATTACATCAATCAGCAACGCAACACTAATTCATCCATGCCTTGCTTTACTGTTGTACATGTGTAACCCGTGTTAACTTTGTGCTTTAAGAGGCACAGTCCGTATCCTTCCGCCCACTCTCTGACCACTGATAGTTATGCACCTAGGTCCTAGGTTATACAAATGAGCTGTGTTTTAGGCATGCTGCTGAAACACAGAGTTGCATCGTTGCTCCTTGCTTATTGCACATGAACGTCCTTCCAGAGCGTAATATAGTGCTGCTGCCCGCGTCACAGACCTGAACTGTTCGTCACCTCTTGCTGCTGGATTCATTGAGCTGACGTATCTGGATGTGATCTCGAAGCTGCGTTCTGCTTTGCTCTTTCCCAATGAGCTGAGGACTGAAGGTGACTGACAGTGAATGAACTCTACTCCATCTTAATATCAGCAGGCCCCCGCAAGCTATGTCTAAAGTTGGCACCCATAAAAACTAATTCTTCTCCATTTATATTATTTCAACAGTACCGGTACTGCTCAGGGTGATTCATTGTTGAATGAAATGTATGTATTGTATGTTTGGATGTCAATTTAGTAAAGAATATTCAAAACAACCTTATTATAAGAACATCTTTAGACACTTCATGAAGATAATTGAAAGGTCACACATTCACTCAGTATTTCTGTGTAATACGACACACACACAAGTTGCTTTTGGATGTCTGTAAATGAATGCACGTTCGAAGCAGCTAACGACAGTATTTATGTAGACGTAGTTATCAGTAAAAATAAGAAAAAAGACAACCACAGTAATAAGGAAAAAATATTACGGTGAATAAAGACAGTGTCTTGAACACTTCTTAGGCTCTAAGCTCGCTCAATAGTAAGGTCCAATACTCAAGTCTTGCAATCCAAATTCAATCCAAATCAGAGTACTTTGAGAGTACGGTGTCCATATTAGGACAGCCTCAGTGTCACAAGGATTTAGTGAGTGACTACACCAAAAAGAAAAGGGCAGTCGACCAACTGAGTATTAACTTTCTTGGTGTGTCTCCAGGGGGACTTGTCTTAAGTCCTGGTCCATGTTACTTCCCGAGCGTGACATTGTGTGGACGCTGGACTGGGCTGCTCATGCTCATTCCCATCAACCTGATGACGTCAGTCCACAAGCCATGGAGATCGTCACCCCGGAGATCCAACACTGTCTTTCGTCAGCCAGAGAGAAAACACCAACACACAACTGAGTTAGCATCAGTACTTTTGAGAGGGATGAAGAGAGGCCCTTTTCAAAAGTTTAGCTTTTCACTCAGACACCTCTGTAGAGACGACACAGCCTGATCCAAATTGCTCCAGATTTAAAGTGTGATTGACATTTCAAAAATAGTCCACCGATTTGCCCAGGCTATTTCCTCTAGCATGACACACTCACCCACCCGTTTTTCCCCGCAGGTAGTTGACCTATGCTACTGTGTAATGTTTGAAAGCCAGGACCCAGTAGAACCATGTTCAAAGCATACCAACACACACTCACAGAGATAGACACACACACACTGCACATCTGTGAGTTACATAAAATATGAAGAACACCAACAGAACATTGTGAATACACAGTGAATAGGTTGTAAGTATTGAGTTGTTGGCCAGTATCTGTTTGCCTTGTGTCCTGGGGATGTGCATACCCCCATTTACAACGACTATTCTTAACACCTCAAGGACAACATTTTTTTACTCTAAAGCACATTATCTCATACATTTAAATAATTGATTAGCATGAATGTCTAACAATAAGGTACCAAGTTGGCTAACATGTTTTCCACATTCACAACAGTACAATTTGAGCCAAGCTGTCTGTCTCTTGTCTCGTTCTTTTGTCTTAAAGGAGGTTAAATAGAATCCTTGATTCATAGTGTCTCTGTTTGTGCTGTATTATACACAGGAGGATCTCACAGTGAGTAACGACAGTGCGATATCTTCCCATACCAGAGAATCCGAGCTCTGCTTTAGCCACAAAGCCTCAGGTCTGCAGGCTGAGCCGTATCGCTACACTGTCACGATCAGACAGAGAGATGGAGAAAAGGTTAGGTATGCATGAAGAAGCCTCATGAATAAAGTGGTAGGATATGCTTTCAGGCCTACCAGACTTTTGTTAGAATGTGTCACATCCGTATATCAAAGTGACTTACAAGCTAAAATCAGTCAAGTATCAGGGTGGACTCTCTGCCACTGGCAAGGTCTTGTGCATGAATTACACATTGTATGATATTTTGTATTGGGTTGCGCCATGAAAAGAGGGCCTTTTGCGTCCCTTTGATATTTTAAGTAGATATTGTGCATCAAAGTTACATTTTAAAAGCCTGTTATATTAAAATAAGTTCAATAGAGACCACATGGATAATTCAGTAAATCTGATTTTTCATATGAATAAAGGCTTTCTAAAGTGCCAAAATTCTGCAATTCAGCACCTCTGTCAACCCTGTATCACTTCCAGGAAGATTTCAACCCACTTAATCCAAAAATGTATCCAAGTTTTACCATCATTGTAAAGCCCTAGTTATTTTGTTGCTTTGGCATTTCTAAAGATTATTATTGGTTTCATGTGATAATTGACTCATGCATGTCTGTCCCTCATTTTAATGTCAACAATCTTATGTGAGCTGAACTCTCACTTTATTATGGTGAAACTATACTTTTTTACATATTTTTTGAAATCTGAAGTTTACATACACTTAGGTCAGAGTTATTAAAATTTGTTTCGCAACCACTCCACAAACTTCTTGTTAACAAACTACAGTTTTGGCAAGTCGGTTAGGACATCTACTTTGTGCATGACAAGTAATTTTTCCAACAATTGTTTACAAACAATTCACTGTATCACAATTCCAGTGGGTCAGAAGTTTACATACACTAAGTTGACTGTGCCTTTAAACAGCTTGGAAAATTCCAGAAAATGATGTCATGGCTTTAGAAGCTTCTGATAGGCTAATTGACATCATTTGAGTCAATTGGAGGTGTACCTGTGGATGTATTTCAAGGCCTACCTTCAAACTCAGTGCCTCTTTGCTTGACATCATGGGAAAATCAAAACTTCCGAGTTCAACTGTATATACAGTGCATTTGTAAAGTACTCAGACCACTTGGCTTTTTCCACATTTTGTTTTACGTTACAGCCTTATTCTAAAATCTATTCAATTTTTTTCCCCCTCATCAATCTACACACAAAACTCCAGAATGACAATGCAAAAACAGGTTTGAGATATTTTTGCAAATGCATTAAAAAAAAATTATTACATTTACATAAGTATTCAAACCCTTTACTCAGTACTTCGTTGAAGCAACTTTGGCAGTGATTACAGCCTTGAGTCTTCTTGGGTATGACGCTACAAGCTTGGCACACCTGTATTTGGGGAGTTTCTCCCATTCTTCTCCACAGATCCTCTCAAGCTCTGTCAGGTTGGATGGGAAGTGTCGCAGCACAGCTATTTTCAGGTCTCTCCAGAGATTTTCGATCAGGTTTAAGTCTGGGCTCTGGCTGGGCCCCTCAAGGACAATCAGAGATTTGTCGCGAAGCCACTCCTGCGTTGTCTTGGTTGTGTGCTTAGGGTCGATATCCTGTTGGAAGGTGAACCTTTTCCCCAGTGTGAGGTCCTTAGCTCTCTGTACTTTGCTCCGTTAATATTTCCCTCGATCCTGAATCCCAGTCCCTGCCGCTGAAAATGCTTCACCGTAGGGATGGTATTGGCCAGGTGATGAGGTTTCCTCCAGACGTGACCCTTGGCATTCAGACCAGAGAATCTTTAAGTGCCTTTTGGCAATCTCCAAGCGGGCTCTCATGTGCTTTTTACTTTAGAGTGGCTTCCGTCTGCCACTCTATCATTAAGGCCTGATTGGTGGAGTCCTTCTGGAAGGTTCTCCCATCTCAACAGAGGAACTCTAGAGCTCTGTCAGAGTGACCATCGGTTCTTAGTCACCTCCCTGACCAAGGACCTTCTCCCCCGATTGCTCAGTTTGGCCTGGCAGCCAGTTCTAGGAAGAGCCTTGGCGGTTACAAACTTCTTCCATTTAAGAATGATGAAGGCCACTGTCTTCTTGGGGATCTTTAATGGTACCATTCCCCAGATCTGTGCCTCAACACAATCCTGTCTCGGAGCTCTACGGACAATTCCTTCAACCTCATGGCTTGGTTTTTGCTCTGACATGCACTGTCAACTGTGGGACCTTATATAGACAGGTGTATGCCTTTTCAAATCATGTCCCATCAGTTGAATTTACCACAGACGCACAATTGGCCCAGCGTCGTCCAAGTTAGGGGAGGGTTAGGCCGGCCGAGATGTCGTTCTCCCATCGCGCTGTAGCGACTCCTGTGGCAGGCCAGGCGCTGACACGGTCACCAGATGGATGGTGTTTCCTCCGACACAAAATTAATATTTGTGGATGGGTATAATTTGTATGTATAAAATGTATAATAGTAATATTTAAAATTACTAAATCGGGTAATTTTGTATACATTTATTAAAATTTGCATCAGGCCGCTTCTGGGGGGATTCTGGTAAGATGCCGGCAAAGTCGGCTGAATTCCGGCAGACGGAAACGGCCCAATGTACTTGGGCCGATTCTGAGCAGTTATTCATTTTGATTCTGGACCAAGTCCGGCACCCAATTCCCGGGCCGATTCAATCAGTTCCGGCCCCCGGAAGAGGGCCTC
Source organism: Salmo trutta (assembly GCF_901001165.1). NCBI lineage: Eukaryota > Metazoa > Chordata > Actinopteri > Salmoniformes > Salmonidae > Salmo > Salmo trutta. The sequence goes on along the minus strand of NC_042961.1, from coordinate 46,534,694 downwards.
TTCTGGGCCGATTCCTCATTGCTAGCTGGGGCCTTTGTTATAGTAGTCCTAGCGTAGGTAAGGGTAGCCTACGGAGATCTTCGGTTTTAAAATGAAGAAACAGAAAACAAACATTTGTTACAGCAAAATAACTTCTAAATACTAAGGTTCTCATCTCTTTCATGATGGCCGTGGATAATTGCAGCCTACATCATGGAGGGGGTTTTATGCACGTCCAAAGCATGGATAACATAATGTAGGCATGCCTACAATACATAGATAAAAAGGGCATGTCAGCTCACTGTTTTGATCCTCTCAAACTTGATCTTTTAATAAAGCTTTGGTGATCAAGATTTATTTCCAAGCGGTCTAACAAGCCAAATACTTTATCAAGGGTCTTGACTAGCCTACTTGATTACATTGGAGCAGGACAACAAGAAAACAGCCTTCATTGAGAGGAAGGGATGTTTGGTTTTTAATCAAATAAAACCAAATGGGGGAAAAACATTCGTATTTTATGTTTCTAAATAGGAAGTATACAGGCACCGAAAGCACATCTTGTTCCATGCCGCGTTTCCACCTAAAATTCATGCCATAACCAACTGCGTTACCACTAAAACAAGCTTTTGGTTGTTCTTAAATTTGCAGTTTGGATCATATTTTTAACGACACATCTGAAATCTTTCCACCCCGCCCATCTGAGCGCTGGCAAGCTGATATAAGACAGGTGATTTGTTTCGTTTTTGCATGAAGAAATTGCAAACTAACGTGTATTTGACACTAGCGCCGTCTTAACGCAAGCTGGAAATAGAGCACTGGTAGGCCGTCATTGTAAATATGAATGTTCTTAATTGACATGCCTAATTAAATGATATAAGGGATCCCTAAGAGGTTTTAACTAAATAAAAAAACAATGGTCCTTCATCTCTAAGATGCACTGCTATATGTACTTACAATACTGAGGGAATGACCCCCCCCCCCAAGAAAAAACTACCGTATTACCTATAAGTCTGGCTCCGAAAATTGCTGTGTTCAAATCCTGCCTCAAATGAACCCTTCATCTACCTCGCTTCACAGTAAAGCCGCTGGCCTGACAAAAATATTTAGCCCTGCCACTCTTCCGATATTGGATATGTCACCCACTATTGCTTGTGCCATGGGCCACTGTCAAACTCATTTTGCCCATGGTTATTTTCAGTACAACGAACCACACGATGGCTTTGCGATGGATGAAGCAGTTCATGAGAGGAATACTGAGAGGGGTAAATATATGGTGGCCTGAAAGGCTGTGTTTCAGATTAAGAAAAGACAATCTGGGCCCCCGGGAATAAGAGCCACTATGTCCATCTTCTGCAAAGGACATTCTGTGACAAATAAGTATTTGTGTGTGAGCAATTTTGCTGTCCAACATGAACTTATCCTGCCTGCCTTTTGCACGTTTTCACTATCCTATTTATTGCACAGTGTTCTTGTCTATGTATTATCTTTGTGTCTGTTTGTTGAATGTTTGAAGCACTGCTACTTGCCCCAAGAGGATAAACAAAATTGTTTGAATGTAATTTAATTACTTTATGACATTAAGAATACAGTACGTTACATACATTTTTAAATTGACACTGCAAGAATTGCACCATAGGGATAGCCCTCTCAGAGAGCTGACATTTGTGGGACTATTCAAGCAGAGTTGGAATGACGCATTAGGTTGCTAAGAGATGACAAACTGAATTGCTTTTATGGAAGACTGGCTTGACAACACAATATATTTTCATCATGAGCAAAAGCGTTTGGTTTTGTAACTAAAGTTGCAAAGAAAATGTTGTGATCCATTTAAGAAACACAAGGGACCAACAAAATTTATAAAATTGTTGGGAGAACGTCACACTAATTTATGTGGAAAAATGCATAATACTTCAATGGCTAATTTATCTGAACGGGGGAAAAAACATCACCCCAATTCACTGAGATTACATTACATAGTACATTTAAACCAGCATTTCCCAAACTCGGTCCTAGGGGACCAAAGGGGTGCACGTTTTGGTTTTGGCTCTAACACTCCACAGATGATTCTAGTTCATCAAAGCTTGATGATAAGTTGATTATTTGAATCAAATTCCAAAACGTGCCCCCCTTGGGATCCCGAGGACTGAGTTTGGGAAACCCTGGTTTAAACAATACTCCAAGCTTCATGCTACTTGTCAAACATAGAGAACTGATACAGTATACTGGCCGTTGGGGTGAGCTTGGGGTGGAATTTGGAGGGTCTGTGGGTGGCTTCTGACCATTTATTTGGATCGTTGTTAAGAAGAGGTTTTGTCCAAATTGGATATTTATTGAATATTACATGAATCCTGTAAATTGCCAAATTGGGTGCAATCGTTAATTTCTAGGAGTTCAAAGTTGGAACTACTCTTAGTTTTCATAGTACACTATCATTTGACTCCAGGTATTGTAGGAATCTGACAATCTGTGCAGAATCTGTGTATCTGGAAACGTTCAACTCAAGCTGAATGTTTTTTGACGTTCGAAACCCATTTGATTCACAGTATTAGGTTTCTGATAAATCCAGGAGCACATGTTCGCGGCACAATATCTGACAGATTCAACTAGGCCAAGACATGACTAAAACAAGTGGTTACTATTGTTGTGTAACTTTGAATTGAGAATTTAACAAAATGATTGAATTTCAAAAGATTACCAAGCATGTACCCCAAGGTTTGGCATCCATTTTGAACATAACAAAGGCCCAGGTAAGTCCTTGTTTTTCCATTCCATTTTCCATTCTTTTCTCCCAAGGACAAGATACATATTGAAATGCATTTGTTTGAATGCTTAAGGTTAATTGCGTGCCCTTCTCTGTGCACTTAAGTATTTATTCATACCATGCCTGTAAATGTGTTTTTCTTCTCCGTTTTGATTGCTACCAAAACAATACATTTCCAACCTAGAATATATTCGTTCTATTCTCACATATACAGAGCCTACAAAAGTATTCATAACTTATTCAACATTTTGTTATTACAGCCTGAATTCAAAATGGATTAAATAGATGTTTTTTTCTCACTCATCTACACACAATACCCAATAATGACAAAGTGAAAATGTAATTTTAAAAATGTTAGCCAATTTATTGAAAATGAAATACAGAAATATATAATTTACAGAAGTATTCACACCACTGAGTCAATACCTTAGAATTACAGCTGTGAGTCTTGCTGGGTAAGTTTTTAAGAGCTTTGCACACCTGGATTGTACAATATTTGCACGTTATTCTTTTTATAATGCTTCAACTCTGCCAAGTTGGTTGTTGGTCATTGCTAGACAGACATTTTGTCTGCCTTAGATTTGCAAGTGATATTAATTCAAAACTGTAACTAGGCCACTCAGGAAAATGTAATATCGTCGTGGTAAGCAACTCCAATGTATATTTGGCCTGTTTTAGGTTACTGTCCAGCTGAAAGGTATATTTGTCTCCCAGTGTCTTTTGGAAAGCAGACTGAACCAGGTTTTCCTCTAGGATTTTGCCTGTGCTTAGATCTGTTCAATTTATTTTATTCCTAAAACAAAACTCCCTAGTCCTTGCTAATGACAAGCATACCCATAACATGATGCAGTCACCACCATGCTTGAAAATATGAAGAGTGGTACTCAGTGATGTGTTGTGTTGGATTTAACCCAAACATAACTGTAATGGAAATGATATGATTAAAGGTTTGACTAAATGATTTCACTCTAAAAATATATAACCGAGTGATTATAAGATGAATGTACTAATGTGTGTGTGTAGGAAAAGTTTAAGCTTAATGATTTAGCAATGTAAGTAAGACATTCAAGGAGAAGGGGAACTGTTAACAGACAGCAGACAACTTGTGACCATTGTGAAACTAATAACAGAAAAGAGGAGGAGTATGACATATGGTATGACCAAATGTTATGTATAAAAAGCTGTGTACATTGTATGATATTCAGAGCTCTCTGAATAAAGAACTAACCTTTTGCAGACTTTTGGGATTTTGTCAAATTCTTCTATTAACCGGGGCCTTACAACCCCCGGGGAATTGGTCAAAGCATATAGTGAGTTTTGAGTTAATAACATTGGGATGAAAATTCTCGTGACAATAACGCTTTGTATACAGGACATTTTTTGCAGTTTTACTGTAGCGCCTTATTGCAAACAGAATGCATGTTTTGGAATATCTTTATTTTTTATTTAATTTTTTAACCTTTATTTAGGCTATTATATACAGGCTTCCTTCTTTTTACCCGGTCATTTAGGTTAGTATTGTGGCGTAAGGTCAATGTTGTTGATCCATCCTCAGTTATCTCCTATCACAGCCATTAAACTCTAAATGTTTTAAAGAGGTCACCATTGGCCTCATGGTGAACTCCCTGAGCGGTTTCCTTCCTCTCCAGAAACTGAGTTAGGAAGGACGGCTGTATCTTTGTAGTGACTGGGTGTATTGATACACCATCCAAAGTCTAATTAATAACTTCACCATGCTCAAAGGGATATTCAATGTCTTCTTTTTTTACCCATCTACCAATAGGTGCCCTTCTTCACGAGGCATTTGAAAACCTCCCTGGTCTTTGTGGTTGAATCTGTGTTTGAAATTCACTGCTCAGCTGAGTCCATGCAACTTATTATGTGACTTAATCAGCACATTTGTACTCCTGAACTTATGTAGGCTTGCCATAACAAAGGGGTTGAATACTTATTGACTGAAGACATTACAGCTTTTCATTTATTTGTAAACATTTCTAAAAACATAATTCCACTTTGACGTTATGCCGTATTGTGTGGATGCCAGTGACACAAAATCTCAATTGAATCAATTTTAAATTCAGGCTGTACATTTTTTTTATTTATTTTTTATTCTGACGGCACTGTATATAATGATCCAACCAGGAATTAGTCTTGGCACCTATTAGCTATAAGCTACATCACATGGGGGTCACATGGTCAGGATAACCTCAGCGGCCCTAATGTGGATGTTTCATAAAGCTTCTGCAGTCAATAATACACATTCAACAACTGTGCTTTACTGACCATTATCACAGCGATGTAGGCCTACCCTTTGCGTTTTACCAGGGTTTCTCAATTCATTCCCGAGGCACACACAAGGTGGGCACAGTTTTACCCTAGCCCAGTACTAACATCACCTAATTCAACAAATAAATACATCCCAAATCCCCTGACGAGAGGAATCGGGTGTTTTCGTGCTGGGTTAGTACAAAACGTGCACCCCTTTGTGGTCTTCCAGGAATTAATTGAGAAACACTACAGTGAAAACCCCATCTAGAGAACAACCAGTCCATTTCAAATATTTATACTTTTATTTCTCTTCAAGGTAGAAGTTCTAATCAGAGATCCCTGTCATCCGGTATATAACAGTAATTAATTCACTGCGGCTGTGTTCTGGGTAATTTGTTGTTAAGTTCGGCCGGGAGTTTCGACGAAAGAGACTGAAACGCAAGCATGCAGCCATTAAAGTGAAGCCGTATTGAGCCCTAATTTGTCATTTCTCCACCAAATGTGACCATTAGAAGAAATGGATAGCTATTTAATTGTCTGGCTGTGGCTATCCTTCACTGAGCCGGCTGACAGGAGTGTCAGTATTAGCTGAAGCCTTGTTGGATTTCCTCCTCTCCAGGTTATTTCAGTTTGACATAAAATTGAATTCTTCAGGTTTGTCAAGCTCTCTCTCTATCTAACTCTTAGGATTATATTTAGAAAACTATAAATCATGTGAGTAGCATAATAGCCTGTCTAAGAACACCCGTCTCTCTGCCGACTAAAAAGTTTACCCAGCCTCATTGGAGGTCCCTATTTTTCTAATGACTCCACTTGCCAATCAAATATTCAAATAATATAATATTCAATTGGAAACAGCAGGGAAGAACGTAATGTATAATCATGTATTATTTAAAGGGTGCATTGTATTGATGATGTTATATAATATAACATCATGTTATATTATATAAAACAATCTGTTTTAACCCACCCAGGGACCATAGATGTAAATATCACACCTCACATTTGTGTTGATGTAAGTCGCATGAATAAAAAACAGAGTAAATGGCAAACGCATAGAATAACAAGTCTCATGTGTGGTGTTATAAGAACAAAACTATAAGGATATTGGATTATTATTATGTCAGTATTTTAAAAACTGGAGACAAATCGATTGAGTGATTTCTATATTAATTTGAAGTAAAAAAAAAACGTATTGAGTGATTTCTATATTAATTTGAAGTAAAAAAAACAAAAAACATGTATTGAGTGATTTCTATATTAATTTCAATTTTTTTAAGGTAATGAGTTTCAGGCCAGGTCTGTTAAACATGCACTCTATGCATCACTCTGCTTTTGAGCAAATATATTGAATATAATACCTCATTTGAATGTTCTACCAGGTAGAACTCATGTCTTTGTGAAGCTACGAATGCAATCATGACAAACCAGCATGCTCTTAATTATTAAAAAGCACATATTCTTTATTAGCCATAATAATTCTCGCTACCATACACCCTCGCAGGGTGGTTCTCTCTCCAACACATTGAACCAATGAGCAGTTCATCATGTGGCCCGATCTGGACAAGGAAATAGTGGCTTGATTAATGGGGTCGATATGGCGCTAACGGGGGGTACTAAAACATGTCATGTTAATCATGGCAACCGCTTGTGGGAGAGATGGTGGAAATTATTTCATTACCATTCGAACAATCTAGCCGCACTGCGTAAAACGCCTCAAGCCCTGCAGCTATGCTGCAGACAGACCTCCCAATGCATAGATGCCACAGACACACGAGAGAGAGTGAGAGAGAGAGACAGAGACAGAGACAGAGACAGAGAGAGAGATCAAATGAATAAAATAATATCTGTCATCTCAGAGGTGTTTTCAGGAGAGATTGGAGGGGAAATGGCAAGAATTGTATTATGTTAAATTGTATATCCAACACAAAGTTGGGTCAAGGCCTGTTAACTATGCATGTTTTTGGGGAGTTAAAGGTGCCAATTGTGTGTGTGTGTGTGCGCATCTACAGAGTTGATCAGGTGAGGTCATGGGTAATATACCCACATTGGAAAAATGTTTTTGTTCATAGGCCGCACCGCATAAATTGCTACCTGTCCAGCGCTGTTGTATTTGTCACAAGTAATTAATTTCCATACCATAAAAATGTTAGCCGGCTTGATGGAATAGGTAGGTTCATTAACCCTCTAGCCCAGGCTTTCAGGGCACTTAACAGTGTAATGGTAGTTGGCCCCTTAACCACCGTAAGCAGAATATGCGGCAGAATGAAACAGTTTCCTTTGGGATGACTGCTTTACCAGAGGGATAGGCTCGGACAAAAAAATGAAATGGGGAAAAAAATATTTGCCTGCTAGGGTCTTGGATTCTCTAAATACTTCCCCTCTCTGCTTCTACCCCTGCCCAGGCTGCCCAATGAGCACATCTGGAGACGTGTGAACGCCCTCTTTTTCCTCTCCCCCCCATCCCCTCATACCTATGCCCTCCCCTTTTATAAAACAACTCAACGCCACTATTTCCTATCATCCAGGTCACACATGATACAAGTCAGCATTCAATGTCCACCCATGTCTGAGGACGTCGGGAGATGATTTGGAAACTGGCCACTAGGGGCAACAGTGCTTTAAGTAGGCTTCGATTGCAACAAAGGTTGCAAGTTCAAATCCAGCGATAGAAAGTTGTGTTTGATATTTTTAAGCCTATCCCAAACCGTAACCCTTACCTTAACCATTCGGAGTTCATGCCTAACCTTTAGATTTTGAAGTGAATGCCTGAACTGAACCCTAACCTTAAAAATTCTGAGTTAATGCCTAAACTTAACCTTTAACTCTTCGAAATGTGATGTTTGGAACATCTTCGAAATTTGATGTTTGAGAAACATGGATGAACATCTAATTCTGACCTGTGACTGTGAGAGCTGGTAGTTCCTATAGCCTGGAATTGGATATAATCCCTTTTTTCACAGTTTACAGAAGTAGGATCTTAATTTGAGCCAGTTGGCTACAGCAGGAATTTAATCCTGCAGCAACAGGAAATGTGAATTATTATGTGGATTATAATGAATGGAGATTTGTGTAAGGGTTGCTAGATTTTTCGTAAGGGAAAATGAAGTCTGCAATTTCAAAGTGAAAGAAATTACAAACTTCAGAAGACTTTTGAAACCTCAAATACAAGTTTGACATTTCTGCAACAGGATGATCAAATTAAGATCCTTCATCTATATTTCAAATTTACATTTCATCTCCTAGGGAACTATGGCGCATTCCATCACACGGATAGACATGAGAAGCTCAGCCCTAGCGAATGTGAGAGAAGGAATGAAATAAATAAATGAATATCTGGGAGTGACCCTGAATGGTGATGATATAGGAGCTACTGCAGCGAGCCTCTCTCTCTCCCTCTCTCGGCGGGGTAATTGTCAGTCGCTGTTCCTCCAGCCCCGTGGCTCTAGACTTCCCCAGCATTCAGGGACATTATTCACAAAGTGGATGTAGCTCTTAAAAAGAAAAGGCCTCTGGATGTCTTGCACTGATTGACGGGTGTATGTGCGTAAGTGTGCAGCAGCCTGGGTACAATACCCTCCACCCCCCACGGTGTTCCGTGTGTGGCTCCATCCGCTTTGAAGTGCAGCCAGACTACGGCTAGCTCCATAAGGGAGACATCAACGCCCTTTTCTCATGAGAAATGAGTTACACAAAGGACTTGAACTCCAGTCTCTTCACAAGTCATGGTGCAGCCCTAGGCACCTCCAGGGAGTGATTTGAACGCGTCTCCCGCTTCCTAAGCTCTGCTGAAGGGCAGCACAGCCATGCCCTGTGATCTATGGTTACCCATGACAACCATTGTTGTTGTTATTATCATCGCCAGATGTGTACAATTAGCAAGCACCTCAGTGACTAAGAGGAGATATTCCTAAATTGTGATTTGGCTGGCAGATCACTGCTTGTTGTTCAGTCACACTGTTGTTTTTCAGTTGCCTGAGGTGCAGGACGTCAGGCGGTTTGCTTACAGCTAATCAACAATGTTATTAGTTTTCCCCAATATAGATTTCAATCAGGTTTTCTTGATGTTGACAACTCCTGATGTAGTCACTCTGTTAGAATTCATGAAATGTTAAATCTCACCTTCATCAATTGTTTTACTTGGTGAAATCTTAGTTGTATGGTGCTACACCAGTTACCTGTGGATTTTATTAGTAGAAGTATTATTCACCCTATTCACTTTGTTATACCTGTTGTCAAGGAAACTAAGTGAATAGTTAAGTGAATAGGGGCAGCAGGTAGACTAGCGGTTAAGACTGTTGGGCCAGTAACCAAAATATCGCTGGTTCGAATCCCCGAGCCAACTAGGTGAAAAAGATCTGTCGATGCGCTCTTGAGCAAGGCACTTAACCCTAATTGCTCTGGATAAGAGTGTCTACAAAAAAAATACTATGTTAATTAAATAAAGGCTGAATAAATAAAGTTATTCCTTCTGACAGGCTGTTTGTTTCTTTAAGGGTTTTAGTCTTGCACTTTGACAGCGTGGTTCATTGCATAATGTTGCCCAGCGATGAGCAATCTGCATAATCTGTCTGATGGTTTATTTGGAAAACAAAACATGACCTTTAAAACCATCTTCTTTGACTGTTTTGCACCAAAGCATCAGTTAGAAACACAAGTTGACTTGGCCTCAGCCATACTATCTCTCTGTTAGGAAAATACAAAAAAAGATGAGTAAAACCAGTGGAAATAAATCGGTCCAATGTGATCCCTGAACTGTATTTTTAATCTACAATGTCAATAAAAAATTATTAATTCAAAAACATCATTAGGATATTGTAGGGCAATAACAACAAAAAAATACCACCAAATGCTGTCTTTGATTTAGATCTTCTGAAGGTTAGATTTTGAACGTTTCATGATGGAATGTGTAACTTTAATGAAACGTTCATTAACTCCGCAAAAAAAATGACCGTCCTCTCACTGTCAACAGCGTTTATTTTCAGCAAACTTAACATGTGTAAATATTTGTATGAACATAATATTCAACAACTGAGACATAAACTGAACGAGTTCAACAGACGCGCGACTAACAGAAATGGAATAATGTGTCCCTGAACAAAGGGGGGGGTCAAAATCAAAAGTAACAGTCAGTATCTGGTGTGGCCACCAGCTGCATTAAGTACTGCAGTGCATCTTACTACTCATGAAACGCACCAGATTTGCCAGTTCTTGCTGTGAGATGTTATCCCACTCTTCCACCAAGGCACCTGAAGGTTCCCAGACAGTTTTGGGGTGAATTACATTTGACATTTTAGTAATTTAGCAGACACTCTTATCCAGAGCGACTTACAGTAGTGAATGTATACATTTCATACATTTTTTTCCCATACTGGTCCCCTGTGGGAATCGAACCCACAACCCTGGCGTTGCAAACACCATGCTCTACCAACTGAGCCCTAGCCCTCACCCTCCAATCCAACAGGTCCCAGACGTGTTCAATGGGATTGAGATCCGGGCTCTTCGCTGGCCATGTCAGAACACTAACATTCCTGTCTTGCAGGAAATCCCGCACAGAACAAGCAGTATGGCTGGTGGCATTGTCATGCTGGAGGGTCATGTCAGGATGAGCCTGCAGGAAGGGTACCACATGAGGGAGGAGGATGTCTTCCCTGTAATGCACAGCGTTGAGATTGCCTGCAATGACAACAAGCTCAGTCCGATGATGCTGTGACACACCGCCACAGACCATGATGGACCCTCCACCTCCAAATCGATCCCGCTCCAGAGTACAGGCCCCGGTGTAACGCTCATTCCTTCGACGATAAATGCGAAACTGACTAACACCCCTGGTGAGACAAAACCGCAACTCGTCAGTGAAGAGCACTTTTTGCCAGTCCTGTCTGGTCCAGTGACGGTGGGTTTGTGCCCATAGGCAACGTTGTTGCCGGTGATGTCTGGTGAGGACCTGCCTTACAACAGGTCTACAAGCCCTCAGTCCAGCCTCTCTCAGCCTATTGCGGACAGTCTGAGCACTGATGGAGGGATTGTGCGTTCCTGGTGTAACTCGGGCAGTTGTACCTGTACCTGTCCCGCAGGTGTGATGTTCGGATGTACCGATCCTGTGCAAGTGTTGTTACACGTGGTCTGCCATGGCGAGGTCGCATACTGGGCAGCAGGGACCCTGGGCATCTTTCTTTTGGTGTTTTTTTAGAGTCAGTAGAAAGGCCTCTTTAGTGTCCTAAGTTTTCATAACTGTGACTTTAATTGTCTAACTTCTGTAAGCTGTTAGTGTCTTAACGACCGTTCCACAGGTGCATGTTGATTAATTGTTTATGGTCAATTGAAAAAGCATGGGAAACAGTGTTTAAACCCTTTACAATGAATATCTGTGAAGTTATTTTGATTTTTACGAATTATCTTTGAAAGACAGGGTCCTGAAAAAGGGAAGTATTTTTGTTGTTGCTGAGTTTAGTTTGTTTTTAACTCCCTGATCCTACATTTCAGAGTTGGAATCAAAGCGGATACAAACTACGTCCTACAATTTGACCACACAACTGTTCCAGTTGCAAACAATATTATGCAGGCAGTTTTAAGTAGCACTTTGAAGCCCATGTCTGATTATTTTGTTTACAATGTTTCTAGCTGAGAGTAACCCATGTATTATTGCCACTTAAATATAGAGTCCTTAATTGAAATAATAAACAACGGTCCTCCCCTCCCCTGTTGTGATAAAAAGCTAAGGGATGGGGCAGGAGAAATGTAACCACTCTCAAATTCATAGATAGAGCAATGGATGCAAGGACTGACCATCCATGATATCAAATGTATAATTTTAACCATGTTTTGAGGCTGTACAGTGTTTGTTTACATTTATGATCTTTAGAAACGTTGAAATAAAACGCGCTTGGGGCGATACTTCCGAACATAAGCAAGCATTTCAAGTTTTAAAGGTTCTCACGCACAAAATGCGTATCAGCCAACGAAAAGCGTTGATTTACTTGCATGTGACAGAACGCTAAATTGTAGCTGGTTCCACCAGATACTGTATCTACCTCAATTACCTCGTAGCCCTGCACATCAACTCGATACTGGGACCCTGCGTGTACAGCCAAGTTATCGTTACTCATTGCGTATTTATTCCTTGTCTTATTATTTTATAAATGTTTCTATTATTTCAATTTTTTTCTCTCTGCATTGTTGGGAAGGGCCCGTAAGTAAGCATTTTACTGTTAGTCTACACCTGTTGTTATCGAACCATGTGACAAATAACATTTGATTTGATTTCAGTGTGACCAATCTGGTGTTGGCAAATGCGCTCCAGCTAACAGCTCACAGATACAGTGTGGGTATAGCCTACATGAGGAGATTATCATGGACCAAAAGAGCGAGATTCTTTTTATTTGTCAAACGGCAGCCAAGCATGTCACCAGAATAAGACCCTCAATATTTATTGGAATGGAGCATCAAGCTCATGACCTTGCACTTTCACCACCCTGTGAAGTTCATCATAAATGATTTCATCTGTAGCCTAATAAACTGCATGCTTTCCCGACGACCACACAACATGTCATCGCGTGACTTCAAGTTTACTTCGAACTGATGTTGATTAAATCAATATTTGTGCATAAAAGCATTTCCACTGACATTTCTCTAATTCATTTTACAGACACAAAAAGAACACACCTTGTCTCGTGTATTTTGTTGACATTTGGAAAGTTCCCATCAGGCCTGTAATTACATGTTTTATCCAACATGTACTTTATTCGCATAAAAAGGTTGGATGGAAACCTGTTTACTGAGGGGACATTTTACCCCCATTATGTATAACAATGTTCCTCAACTTCAGATCCTGGAGGGCAAGGAATCATGGAGGTTTCACCAAGTGGCCCTTGAAGAAATTCAAAGGAGAATGCATATTAAGTTTTCCATTGTGATATGACTGCTCAGGGTCTTCAATTTTGCCTTTCTTTGATGCTGTAACATACAAAGCCATAAATGGTTGAATCCTTAACTAGCCAGCTTTAATTTTCAATGCGATGAATGCTTTCCTTATCCTGAAACATGTGAATGACCAACCTTGAGCTGTAACATTGTTGGCAACATTATTTTCAGCAAAATAAAGAATTCTTCTATCTGTCAGTGATAACCTCAAGTGTCCGAATGTAGCACTTTGCTAGTGTTCAAGGAAGTTGGACTCCCGATCCATACCTATTTGACACATTTCCACCTTTGGTCATCCAGTAAAATCAATACCAAGGCAGGCTGTGGAAGTAGCTTGATGTCAGGCATATCAAGACTGTCTGAATGGATCGAATTTTTTCGATTTGGCTTTAAGTTTCAGTTATGATATTTGAGTATTTTTTATTGATATGCAGTATGAGGTAGCTATCTTTGTGGAGTTGTTTTAGTTTTTAATCCAGACTTCCCTTCGCACACCATTGGGGGGCTCCCGAGTGGCGCAGTGGGCTAAGGCACAGCATCTCAGTGCTAGAGGCGTCACTACAGACACCCTGGTTCGAATCCAGGCTGTACCACAACCGGCCATGATTGGGAGTCTCATAGGGCGGCGCACAATTGGCCCAGCGTCGTCCGGGTTTGGCCGGTGTAGGCCGTCATTGTAAATAAGAATTTCTTCTTAACTGACTTGCCTAGTTAAATAAAGATGAAATAAAACAATTAGAAATAAATCAAATCTAATTGGTTAATCATACAACAATAATTACTCATGCACAACATGGTAATAAGCGGAGTGGAGTCTGGCTTGAAGGGTTCTCCAATAATACTGTACTTTCTTGGCACATTAGTGGATAACATCACTGAGAGTGAGGTAGGTGTGAGATTTGAACATACAGTATTAGTCTCTGAGGCTTGGCCAGACTACTAGCCGTTCATCTTTCCCTATCACTCAATCTTCCCAGGGGATTCAGAGAGAGAGAGAGAAAGAGAGCAATGCCTCAGGAAGGAAGGCCCAGAATGTGACCATTATCTGAGTCAGTAATGAATCACGGTCAATGTTTGGCTCTGACATTTCATGTAAAGTTCTCCTCCCCTTGAAATATCATATTGAGGCGGGTATGGTGACTTGTTTTGGCAAAGTGGCTGTCACTTACTGTGCTGGCCACAGCTTTTTGTTTTGCACAACAGCAATGTTATTTTAACTCTATTTCTAATCTGGACATGCATAATCTAATCTAATAATCTTCATGTCAAGATTGAAACTGCAGGTGGTAATGTAAAGCAAATGAAAAATATGAAATTTCATTTCATTATTAGTTTTATTTGGTTATATTAGGATGTTATTGACACATACATTTGTATTTTCTGCACCCTGACACACACATTACAGTCACACACACAGTCACACACAGACACACATGTTGGAGCACCTTACCTCTAAATTAGTCTACCTATCATCTATCATCGGTGCAGACCTACACCCTTACCCTGTTAGCTGGCTGGACAAACAACAATGCTGTTGATATGGTAAGAGCCCACTTGGATAGATACTGTCTGGCAATTGAGAGGAAAGGGATTCGATTTATCTGCTTAAAAAAAAGGCCAACTATTCTGTCCAATGGTTGGGTTGTGTACTGTGATTTCTTGGCCGGGCATAGCATTACATAATTCTGTTGCCCGAAAATATCCCAGAGCTTTAAGGAGAGAAAATAATCTCGTAGATTTAAATCAGTGCTAATCCTCATCCTAGCTCTCACATCACTCCCAATGACGGTTCCGCTATCTTCATTATAGAAATCTTCATAGAAATGAGTCTCTGCAAATGGAGCGACTTATACTGGGTCGTGTTCATTAGAACACATTTTGCGACAGAACATGAAAGTTTCTCATTAGACAAGTCCAGGTAGTCCCTCCCTTTTTTTTAATCACTTTTCTTCCATTTGGTGCCTAATAAACATGTATTGCTCAGCCTAATGTCAGAGAGTTTGTTATGGGTCTTGTCTCAACTGAACCACGCACAGTAAGTGACCGGACAGCATCTAAACTAGACAGCTGTAAACTAAGTATTCTTCCCTAATGTGATTCCCTGTGTCTAATTGCGTTTCAATGGAATGTAAAACGAATGTAAATTAGTAAATGAGACCCTGTGGAATTACATAAGCAAGGAAAGGATTAGCGTTTTCGCCAACGTCCAAGAAAAAGGGAGCGCCACACATGAAAACAGTTTAAATAACAATGGAATATGTTGGTGTGGAAGGCTACCTTGGAACGTGATCACCAGTCTGCCCTACCAAGCAAAAAGGCAGTACTGATCATAGCGTGGAACTGAGAAATATGGCTTTTTTTTACCTTGGTTTCACAGTAACTTTACGCAGTTATTGCTAACATGACCCCCATTTTCTCCAAAACACAATAGACGCAGGATACTTGTCCACATTATTAAGCATGTATTTAATTGAGCAAAATGACATTAACACATTTTTGACCCAATGAGCAGTTACTGCCTGTTTGCTTGGTAGGGCAGCAGTGACTAATGAATGTTTAGTATGTCTGCCTTAACCATTAATTCAGTGTTAGCCTATTAGCATGAAATCACTATGAGCTGAGATCCTCTACTAATGACAAAACAAGTATGTTGATGATTATATACATTTCTAAATACTTATATGTTACTCATACAGTATAAGAACACATATTGCTATATCATACCACTTCAAGCTGCTCACCAAAGGAAAATAAGTAGGAATGATTTCCTGCTAATGCCCAAAGGATTCATTATTTTTCTATTGGCTCAGCTTGACATTAAACAGCTTTGATTTATACGTGTTTCCGGCAGACTGTACCCAGTTCAAGGACATCAAATCGAAGAGAAAAGAGCTTCATCTTTCTCAAACCATACCTGAGAGGTGGACTAGCTGGCTCTGCCGTCTAAACATCCCAGAATAAAAATCACCAGGTTTCTTCTCTGTATCGCAGTGTGATATGAGGCAGGATTTAGAGGTTGGGTTCGAATGAATTAATCCTGTTGAGCCTGATTCATTGGGAATCTGACTCAGATATACCTCCATCTCTGAAGAGCTTGACAAGTGAAAGAATAAAACCAAAACTAACTATTCGATTGTAACGTGCTAATGTGATGCTCTATTAGCCATTACAGGATAGGTATTGTTTGGAACATTTTAGAAAATACATTTTTCGCCAAGTTAAGGTTGGTCAAAAAATGTCCGTGCTACTCCAAACAGTACCTATCCTGTAATGGCTAATGGAGCATGCACCCAACATTTTTCGATTGAGCGCTAATGGCCAAGTATATTATTTTGTAGCCTCCAAATGGACCACATTGAGTGCCATTTCAGTCTCACTGGGCATGATGCCTCATGCCTCTGTCACTATACATTCATATACAAACCAATGACTCACTGCAATTTAAAGTCATTAGACAGATTACTCTAATGCAATCAGCTATCTTCCTGCACTTCAACACATTTTGTCATGGTGCTAAGAGAACATGTTGCTGTTTTAAAGCTAATTTCTAGCAAGTCAACACTTTTCCCCCCCCCATATCACCACCTTACCGAACACACCTAGACCCACTTCAATTTGCATACCGTCCCAATAGATCCACAAATGATGCAATCGCCATCACACTGCCCTATCCCATCTGGACAAGAGGAATGCCTACATAAGAATGCTGTTCATTGACTATAGCTCAGCCTTCAACAGCATAGTACCCTCCAAGCTCATCATTAAGCTCGGGGCCCAGGGTCTGAACTCAGCCCTGTGCAACTTGGTTCTGGACTTCCTGAAGGGCCGCGCCCAGGTGGTTAAGGTAGGAAACAGCACCTCCACTATGCTGATCCTCAACATAGGGGCCCCACAAGGGTGCATGCTCAGCCCCCTCCCTTACTCCCTGTTCACCCATGACTACGTGGCCACACACACCTCCAACTCAATCATCAAGTTTGCAGATGACACAACAGTAGTAGGCCTGATTACCAACAATGATGAGACAGCCTACAGGGAGGAGGTGAGGGCCCTGGTGGAGTGGTGCCAGGAAAATAACTTCAGGAGTCAACAGAGAGAGCATGCTTTTACTCACGTCGATGGGACTGCAGTGGAGAAGGTGAAAAGCTTCTAGTTCCTCAGCGTACACATCACTGACAATCTAAAATGGTCCACCAACACAGGCAGTGTGATGAAGGCGTCACAGCAGCGCCTCTTCAACCTCAGGAGGCTGAGTAATTTAGTCTTGGTCCCTAAGACCATCACAAACTTTTACAGATGTACAATTGAGAGCATCCTATCAGGCTGTATCACTGCCTGGTATGGAAACTGCACCACCCGCAATCACAGGACACCCTAGAGGGTAGTGCGGTCTGCCCAACGCATCACACACTGCCTGCCCTCCAGGACACCTACACCACCCGACGTCACAGGATGGCCATAAAGATCATCAAGGACAGCAACCACCCGAGCCACAGCCTGTTCACCCCGCTATCATCCAGAAGGCGAGGTCAGTACAGGTGCATCAACGCTGGGAACAAGAGACTGAAAAACAGCTTCTATCTCAAGGCCATCAGACTGTTAAATAGCCATCACTAGCCGGCTACCACCTGGTTACTCAACCCTGCACCTTAGAGGCTGCTGCCCAATGTACATATACATGGAATCACTGGTCACTTTAAATGGAACACTAGTCACTTTAGTAACGTTTACATACTGTTTTACTCATTTCATATGTATATACTGTATTTGTTCTACTGTTTTTTAGTCAATGCCACTCAGACATTGCTCGTCCTAACAGCTATACATTTCTTAACTCCATTATTTTACTTTTAGATTTGTGTGTATTGTTAGATACGACTGCACTGTTGGATCTAGGAACACAAGCATTTCGCTACACCCGCAATAACATCTCCTAGATATGTGTATGTGACCCAAGAATTTGATTTGATTCAATTTCTTTTGCCATGGGGCAGGTAATGTTTTATACCTCATCTCATGCTTTTGTTCACATTTTGCCATGAGGCTGAGAGAAAACGTAGCAGTTTTAAAGCTAATTTCCTGCAATTCACATTTTGTTATGCTATCTGTCAACCCCCCAAAAAACGCAAAATATGGTGGAAGACCCCCGGGGGACTCATGTGTGTTCTAGCCTTGATAACAGTAGTTGATTCAGATGTGTTAGTGCTTGGCTAAAACAAAAATGTGCAGCCCTTGAATGACTTGAGAAAAAGTTGTTAAGGACTATTTTAGGTAGAATATCATTGCCCACGAAAAACACTATACCCTAATACACAGACTATCATTAGCACAATATTGACAACATCCTCTCTCCAGAGCATTTGAGAGTCTGAATGATTAAGTAAACAAACCAATATTAGGGAGTTATATTTTCTAGCTTCCACAGGATGCATCCAGACTACACTGATATGCGACAGAGCTGGATGCCAAAGCAGAAAACTAGGTTATATTTTTTTGTTGGCAGTTTATGAAAGAAATCCCACAAAGCAAATCCACAATAATGTAATTACCTTTAAGGTGGTCTATGGGGAGGGCCATTTAATTGAAGATGATAGAGTATGAATACTAAGAAAGGTGACATAAGTTGCCATTAAAGGGATAGCTCACCCAAATTACAAAACGACACATTGGTTTCCTTACCCTGTAAGTAGTTTATGTACAAGGTATGAAAGAAATCCATGCTTTGGTTTATTTCCCTGGCAGTGTCTGGCACTGGTTTCCCTATGCTAACATTTTAGCATTTGTGGAACAAATCCAATTCAAATCATGGGACTGATATTAGCATTTGTTTGCGCAGCATGTTGAAATCCTTAGTAAGTGACTTTGGTGAGCTTCACAATACATTTGAGATACTTTCGGATGATTTGGACATGATGCACAAAAAAATGTAATATCGGTCCCATGACTTGAATGGGATTTGTTCCACAAATGCTAAAATATTAGCATTTGGAAACAGTGCCAGGGAAACTAAACCAAATCATTGATTTCTGTCATACTTTGTCCATAGATTGCGTACAGTGTAAGGAAACCAATATGTCATTTTGCAATTTGAGTTAACACTCTCATTAAAACAAACTTAGTGGGACATGCATAACTATATAAAAAAATTGACAGATGATAGACTAGATAGACTAATAGACTAGATGATACGATAGCAGCAGAGGACTTGATTTAACACAGTCACAGATCGATCCTTTGGGGTTTGTACAGTACAGTACATGTACATCTTACTACAGGTTAATGGAGACAGCGTTCTGCCATCAGACAGATAAAAGGCCCTGCGTCACAGAATCTGACTGTGGATTTTCTTCAAAAGGTTGAAAACATCCGATTCAATTTCCTTCTAAATGGATGGAGGGCATACGTAATGTTCTTGATGTGAAGATATTAAGTTATTTTGTAAATGAGGATCCTGAACTAGAAGTCATCGGATCTACTTTTTCCTCTGATGTCTGTGTTCCATGTTTTGCGAGGATACCTTTCCGAGAGATGTCGATATCCCGTCCATTGTCGATTTGTTGCGTTGAATTAGTACTATGACAGTCCATTTTGGTTCAGCCATGTATGAAGTCACAGAAATGGGATGTTGTCAAAGGCTCAAAAACTTGTCTTGGTTAGTATAGTCTGGAATGAGAAGAGCACGTCCATCCTGGAAATCGTTTATAAATGAATACAAGGCATGTTGAATTGAAAAAATGGCTCCCTGTGAACTTCAGTGCTATCACTTCAGGTTAAAGCGGCGAAAGACTTCTGTCTGGGAACCATACCTCATGTGTACACTTTCAGACAACACCGGCGGAGGGATGACACCAATAATGTTGAGAAGAGCAAAAGGTATTGCACTGCAATGATGGAGAGTCCATGGAGTTTTCATAGCCTAGGTAAGGTGAACCAATACACTATGGATCCCTATTAAATCAAACTCAGAAACAGGGTTTCAATGATAAACCAAAACATCTATTCTCCTGCACTGCACAAATGCATGTTTGGATCCACATACTGTACTCAACAAGATGTGCATAGAGTGAAACAAACTAAACAGGTTATGTTTCCTGAAAGCTTCGTAGCTAAATTGGTACTTTATTTCTCTCGACAACCCAGCCACAAGAGAGTAACAATTGTAAAATCATTGTTTGAAGGCCCGTACTCTGCGATTGAACACACTAAACTCTTCAAATGAAGCACTTTGGTGTTCGATGGGTAGGGTGGTTCTGTGTCTTTAAGATAAATAAAGTACTGCAATAGATAAAAAGCTTTCAGGAGACGCATCTAAATTGATATGACTTGTGTTATATAAAGGCTTTTATCTATTATATTAGGGTTACAGTATTTTTTTCTCTAACTTGTATGACAAACGGAGTATATAAAACATTAGGAACACCTGCTCTTTCCATTACATACAGTAGACTGACCAGGGGAAAGCTATGATCCCTTATTGATGCCACCGGTTATATCCACTCTGAATCAGTGTAGTGGAATGTGGAGGAAACAGGTTAAAAAGAATAAATGTTAAGCCTTGAGACAATTGAGACATGGATTGTGTATATGTGCCATTCAGACAAAATATGAAGTGCCTTTGAACCGGGTATGGCAAAGCAAAGTTCAAAAGTCTGATGATTACAACTATTATTTGAACCACTTAAGACTAAAGATACTAAAGGTTATAGTATTCAGTATAATTCAGTAGAGGCGCATCGGTAAAATCAATGGGGACGTCAAGCCAGGGAGAAAAAAAAACATTTTACAATGTATGCGTCACTGGCTTCCCCAAAAATTGTATAATTAAAAAATACTTTCCCACTCTGTATTTCATAATTGTCCTTCAATTCACAAGTGGCTGAATGTATCTCACCGGAAAAAAACATCAGTGAGTGAAACAGTGTCCCTCTGTCTCAGTAGGTGTAGTCCATCCATATGATGCTGTCTGGTCAAAAAGAGTATGACATTGTTTCCGCCCACAGCATTGAATTCAATAGCAAGGGAATTATCCACCAGTGGTAATAGCTAGCCACTGGAGGACAACGACACAACGAGATACATTAAGGGAGACCAAATGCTCGCTGGCTTCCCTTGTTATTGAATTCAATCCTATGGGCGGCAATAATATCATATTATTTTTGACCAGACAGCATCATATGGATGGGCTACACCTACTGAAACAGAGTGGTGCTGTTTCGTTCACTGTGATGCTTTCACTGATGAGATAGAATACATTCAGCCATTTGAAGGATAATTATGAAACACAGAGGTGAAATATCAACTATTTTATTATTGTTATTATTATTATTAGTATGTATTTTTTATTTATTCAGGAAGCCTGGATTCCCTTGGCATCTATGAATACACTGGGATAACTGCTGTTACAATTGACATTTGCGCACGTTGCAAATCAATTTATAAGATTTTTGACATGCGTTTTTCTGGATTTTTTAGTTGTAATCCTGTCTCTCACTGTTCAAATAAACCTACAATTAAAATCATAGACTGATAATTTCTTTGGCAGTGGGCAAACGTACAAAATCAACAGGGGCTCTATCTATGTAGCATTTAGATCTTGCAAGGTCAAGTGAGCAGCTGGTATTGACTGCTTGCCTGGAGAGGAGAGCAGGTACACAAACACTTAACCGTGTACATTACACAAACCATCTACACTACACCTATTTCACTGAAGCAGTCAATGCCGAAGCCAGCTTGCCCCCCTTCTAATAGCAGTCTTGTTGTATAAACTGCTATAAATTGCTATTCTGTTGATAGCTGCTGCCACTGGATGGCTCTGTGGAGAGGACATGGAACGTAAGGGAGGACTATTACAGGGGGATTTTCACAATTGTTACTCTGTGATGTTATGATAAAGCCATTTTTTCAGTGTTCAGATGCCTAGTTATCAAATCGTGTTGAGTTCCCAACAATGCCCCCTACAGACATTGATTGTAGAGTGTTACATAAAAGGTGAATGAATGAAGAGCTTCATTCCAAAATGCTATATAACCATTTTCAGAAATGTGGGTAAATGAGCTTTTATTGAAATTATGAAAGAGATTGATGTGTGTTTTTCACTATCTAACCATTGGATGGAGTTGTTCAATGACAGAGATGTATTTGTTTAAATTCTATTAATTGATGGTTCCATTTCAGAGTAAAAGCTATCTATCCACCTCATTCAGAGAAATATGTAGTACTGCTAGGTTGTACAGTCACATTTTTAAATAACTGCATTTTTTTATAAAGAAATGTATAAATGATACATTTGTAACATCAATATTATTATATATTTTTTATAATTAAATACAGTAATATGAGATATATATGTAAAACATTTACATTTGACATTTTAGTCATTATAGCAGACGCTCTCATCCAGAGGGACTTACAGTAAGTACATCCATCTTAATATAGCTAGGAGAGACAACCACATATCACAGTAAAATATATAGGATACAAACATTCCATTCCTGCCAAACAATGGCTATATAGTGTTTTGTAACAAAAAAAAATTTCATACTCATCAAAATTCTATTAATAAAAAAATTTGAGAACAGTAATATTTTACACACACATGAAGGTATCCATAAGCAATAATTTATGACGAAAAAACACGTGACAAATTGGTGGTTATAGCATTTTGGAAATTAACTCTTAATCGAGAGACACTGTGGCACCGTCCGACGACACCCCTGGACAGGGCCAACCAGGCAGGATATAACCCCACCCACTTTGCCAAAGCACAGCCCCCACATCACTAGAGGGATATCAATAGACCACCAACTTATTACCTACCCTGAGACAAGGCTGAGTATAGCCCACAAATATCTCCTCCCCCGCACGAGCCGAGGGGGGCGCAAGACCGGACAGAAAGATCACGTTAGTGACTCCACCCACTCAAATCGAGTATAGCATAAAAAAAGCCTGGCATGATGTGACACACCCCTCCTAGGGATGGCATGGAAGAGCTCTAGTAAGCCAGGGACTCAGCCCCCACAACAGGGTCAGAGGCAGAGAATCCCATCAGAGAGAGAAGACCGTCCAGGCAGAGACAGCTAGAGCGGATCCTCATTCCAGTGCCTTTGCGTTCACCTTCGCACCCCTGGGCCAGACTACACTCAATCATAGGACCTACTGAAGAGATGAGTCTTCAATAAAGACTTAAAGGTCAAGACCGAGTCTGTGTCTCTCACATGGATAGGCAGACCATTCCATAAAAATGGAGCTCTGTAGGAGAAAGCCCTGCCTCTAGCTGTTTGCTTAGAAATTCTAGTGACAATAAGGAGGCCTGGTTCTTGTGAACATAGCGTACGTGTAGGTATGTTCGGCAGGACCAAATCAGAGAGATAGGTAGAAGCAAGTCCATGTAATGCTTTTTAGGTTAGTAGTAAAACCTTGAAATTAGCCCTAGCCTTAACAGGAAGCCGGTATAGAGGCTAGCACTGGAGTAATATGATCAAATTAGCTGGTTCTAGTCAAGATTCTAGGAGCAATATTTAGCACTAACTAAAGTTCATTTAGTGTTTTATCCAGGTAGCCAGATAGTAGAGCATTGCATTAGTATAATCTAGAAGTGACAAAAGCATGGATTAGCTTTTCTGCATAATTTTTTGACAAAATGTTTCTGATTTTTGCAATGCTATGAAGGTGGAAAAAATATTATTTGAAATATTCTTGATATGTTTGTCAAAAGAGAGATCAGGGTCCAGAGTAACGCCGAGGTCCTTCACAGTTATATTTCAGATGACTGTACAACCATTAAGATTAATTGTCAGATCTAACAGCAGATCTCTTTGTTTCTTGGGACCTAGAACTAGCATCTCTGTTTTGTCCGAGTTTAAAAATAAAATATTTGCCGCCATCTATTCCTTATGTCTAAAACACAGGCTTCCAGGGTAGGCAATTTTGGGGCTTCACCATGTTTCATCAAAATGTACAGCTGTGTGTCGTCCGCATAGCATTGAAAGTTGATATTGTGTTTCCGAATGACATCACCAAGAGGTAGAATATATAGTGAAGACAACAGTGGTCCAAAAACAGAACCTCGAGGAACACCAACACTGCCAATTGATTTGGCAGAGGTCAAACCATCCACAGAGATGAACTGATATCTTTCCAACAGATAAGATCTTACCCAGGCAAGAACTTGTCCGTGTAGACCAATTAGGGTTTCCAATCTCTCCAAAATGATGTGGTGATTGATGGTGTCAAAAGCAGCACTAAGGTCAAGGAGTACGAGGACAGATGCAGAGCCCTGGTCTGACACCATTAAAAGGCAATTGACCACCTTCACGAGTGCAGTCTCAGTACTATGGGTTCTAAAACCAGACTGAAGTGTTTCGTATACATTATTTGTCTTCAGGAAGTTCTTTCAGTAGTTTAATTGGAATAGGGTACAGTAGGCAGCTGGAAGGTTTAGAGGCCATGATTATTTTCATGAATGTGTCATGAAATACAGGATAAAAAAACTTGAGTGTCTCAATTGATCCTAGGTCCTGGCAGTTCTGAGCAAACTCAGGACAACTGATATTTGGAGAAATACGCAGATTTAAAGAGGAGTCTGTAATTTGCTTTCTACTGATCATGATCTTTTAGTCAAAGAAGTTCGAACAATTCATCACTGCTGAAGTAAAGACCATCCTATCGGAGAATGCTGCTTTATAGTCCGTTTTGCAACAGATTCAAAAATAAACGTTGGATTGTTCTTATTCTCATCAATTAGGTTGAAAAAGTAGGCTGATCGAGCAGCAGTGGGGGCTCTTCGATATTGCACGGTACTGTGTTTCCAAGCTAGTCGGAAGACTTCCAGTTTGGTGGAGCGCCATTTCCATTCCAATTTTCTGGAAGCTTGCTTCAGATTCGGGTAATTTCTGTATACCAGGGAGCTAATTTCTTGTGACAAATGTTTTTAGTTTTTAAGGGTGCAGCTGCATCTAGGGTATTATGCAAAGTAAAATTTAGATCCTCAGGTGGTGAACTGATTTTTGTACTCCAACATCTTTGGGTAGGTGGAGGGAGTCTAGGAATCTTTGAGTTGTCTGAGAATTTATAGCTCGGCTTTTGATAATCCTTGGTTGGGGTCTGAGCAGATTATTTGTTGCAATTGCAAACGTAATAAGATCGTGGTCCGATAGTCCAGGATCATGAGGAAAAACATTACCTCCACAATATTTAATCCACTGGACAAATCTAGGTCCAGTGTATGACTGTGGCAATGCGTACGTCCTGAGACATGTTGGACAAAACTCACTGAGTTGATGATGGCTTCAAAAACCTTTGGGGGTGGGTCTGTGGACATTTCCATGTGAATATTGAAGTCACCAACATTTTGAATATTATCTGCCATGACTATTGGGTCCGATAGGAATTCAGGGGACTCAGTGAGGAACGCCTTATACGGCCCAAGAGGCTTGTAAACAGTAGCTATTAAAACTGATTGAGTAGAATGCATGACTATAAGCTCCAAAAAAAAATGCTGTAATTTTTTCATAATAATTGTTTTCTGTCATGAATGTTCACAACATCTCCGCCTAACCAGGAGGAAAGGCCTCATTTAACACAGTAAATTCATCAGGCTTGAGCCATGTTTCAGTCAGGCCAATTACATCAAGGTTATGATCAGTGGTTAGTTCATTGACAATGACTGCCTTGGAAGTAAGGGACCTAACTATAAGTAGTCCTATTTTGAGATGTGAGACATTATCAAAATCTATTTCAATAATGACAGGAATGGAGGAAGTCTTTGCTGCTGAAGTACAGTTTGACTGCTTTCTGAGTCATTCAGCTTGAATGAATGACTCCCAGATTATATTTTGATGCACAAGTAGGAGAACCAGTTCTGAGCAGACTCCTCTTTAAATCTGCGTATTTCTCCAAATATCAGTTGTCCTGAGTCTGCTCAGATGATCAATCTGTTGTTGTTTTCCAAGACAAAATCAACAACCATTACAATATATCTTATAGATTGATACAAAGTGCATATTGCTGATTAAGTACATACATTAATTTGACACTCCCTGAAGTAAATAAATTGATTCAAGTTGAACCACCAGAGAGAGATATTTGAAAAGAAAACTTCAGAGAACAGATTGCCCTGAATCTAGAAATGTAATTATTTCAGGGATTGTCAAATAAATGTATATACTCAAATCATCAATATGCACTTTGTATCAATCAATAATAGATATTGTAATGGTTGTTGATTACGCTGTCAGGCATCATATATTCTCATTTTACACTTGATTGACACTTCATGACAGGTAAAGCTCTTTACGTATGTAAAAGTCAATGCAAAAATGACTATTTGTTGTTGGATAAAATTATGTATGCATAATTAAATCGGATCATTTACTAAATGTACCAGTCATTTAAAAAAGATTTTTGATTCATATTATATTTTACATTTTTAGTCATTTAGCAGACGCTCTTATCCAGAGCGACTTACAGTAGTGAATGCATACATTTCATACAATTTCATACATATCATACATTTTTTCTGCGCTGGCCCCCCGTGGGAATCGAACCCACAACCCTGGTGTTGCAAACACCATGCTCTACCAACTGAGCTACAGGGAAGGCTATATCATAGAAAGTACGTGTGAACAATACAGCAAAAATTCAAGCCAAAATTTGCCATAAACAATTAGCAACTAAGTGTTCATAGTGTACCTTTAATTAAAAAAAACAAATGTTGCATACACTTACATTTTACACTACCCCCAATGCATTACCTCAAGGTGCAATACCACCACACAGAAATGTGTGGCAGTGGCAGCACACAAGCATGAGGATCATCAGTTCATTTCACTGTTTGTGTTTTAGCCTTAGTTCTACTTTCTCCCAAGTTGAAGAGACAACACTGGCTTCATATTTATTGGAGACATGGCCTGCCTCTTTCACAGAGAGCTGTTATTGAACAGATCCTGGTTGTCAGGGAGGGCCAAAACCCTCTCCTGTGCACCAGCTAACTGACACAGTGAGGTGATTACTGATGAGGTGCAGGAAGTGTGTCCCTTTGTGCCTGGATGTGTGGTGCTTCAACCGGTAGTCGGGTACAAACCCAGTGGCTTTTCAGTCCAACAGAATTCTAAAGAAATCGCTTGCTTTTCTAGCCTATGCCATTATGTGTCAAAAATTCCCCCTTTCTTTTCAGTGTGCAAGGAGCAAGACTGTCACAGTAAGCCTAGCTTTTAGATCAATAGAAAAATGCTACAGAGTACGCTTTTCAGACAGTCAATATGAATGTTGCAGTGTATCCTTAAGAATTCTTTTTGAACTTCCAACTAGTGGTACTTTCCTGACCTTATTCCTAAAAGTGTGTGTCCATTTGTTAATTAGGCATATCATGTTGACAGGTTGCATAATGCACGTGTAGGAATCAGACAGCGGACAAGCTGTCTAGTTACAGCAGTATTTGCCTCTGTTTTTGGTTTATATTTGAGGTTATATACGTTTAATCTCAACACATTATCACATCTAGTCACAGAGGCCAGGCATAAGTAATTGCATAATAAAAAAAGATGTAAAATAATAAATAAATAAGAAGCTACTGAGCAGGAATCCTTTAATATCTGGATATTATGTTAAAACTAATTAGAAACTAGGTGGTTCGAACCCTGAATGATGATTGGCTGATAGCCTCGGTATATCAGACTGTATACCTCTGGTATGACAAAACATTTATTTTTACTGCTCGAATTACGTTGATAGCCAGTTTATAACAGCAATAAGGCAACTCCACGTTGCGTCGTGGCTAAGAACAGCCCTTATCCATGGTATATTGGCCATATACCACACCACCTCAGGCCTTATTGCTTAAATATACACCTCTTTGTATAAACACAGTTTCTACCTAATGAATTGGTTCTGCTCCTTAAAAAATAGAATATCTACATTATTAACATCCAAATAACTTCAAGGACGCACTCATATCTTTGACTACTCTCTGTTGGCTTGAAGAACACCTTGATATTGAGATGTGTGATGATTGGTATTATGTAAAGTAACAGAGCTTTGTCTAGCTTTTTCACATTTTGGCGTGCTGCATGTTTTTAATTTGCATTTCAACATAGCTGGGGTAATGATTTGAGGGAACTAGAGAGATGGAAAGAGATTTAAAAAAAGAAAGAATGATACATTTTCTTCTATATGTCAAGGGTCTGAATAACACAACCTGTCTCAAATTGACCAGGCTATATAACCTTACAGAAAACGTATTCACCTAAACCTAATGTGCAGTGTAGAGCAAGGTAGAGGATAAGAATGATAGAAAGAGTAGGCTTTTTTCTCTCTCTCTCTCTCTCTCTCTCTCTCTCTCTCTCTCTCTCTCTCTCTCTCTCTCTCTCTCTCTCTCTCTCTCTCTCTCTCTCTCTCTCTCTCTCTCTCTCTCTCTCTCTCTCTCTCTCTCTCTCTCTCTCTCTCTCTCTCTCTCTCTCTCTCTCTCTCTCTCTCCTCTCTCTCTCTCTCTCTCTCTCTCTCTCTCTCTCTCTCTCTCCTTCCTTCCTTCCTTCCTTCCTTCCTTCCTTCCTTCCTTCCTTCCTTCCTTCCTTCCTTCCTCTACATGCAAGCCTACGGTCTCATATTTGACACAATCCAAGATAATTTCCACATTCATTAATAATGAATCATTCACACCACAGTCTAATATAAGTCTATTCATGGATACATTTTCAACATATCCTACCACACTCCAAAGGATTTCCAATTGAAATGAATACAATTAAGGTGAAAATTACAAGGACACGCTATCAATTAATAATTTAACTGCATTGTTCAAACGTTGATATTTAGCCTCCTTGCAGATTACTCATTCCGCAAAACCCTGAACTGAAAAATACGGCACAATTAATATTCTAACACACTGGGCACAACATATTAGAATGCCCTTCATTGAACGTTGAATGGCATTGAAAGTTTGACAAAATTCTACAGTTTGCCATTTGCCATCCATTGTGGATTCAGATGAAAATCCCCCAGTGCCTTAGCGATGATTAGATGAAAATGAAAAATACTCACAGTATGACAAATCAATATCATACGATCTCATTTTATTTAACATTATGCTAAACTATGCATTCTGCCCTGGATATTAAAGGAGATTATCAAACATTTTGAGGGGGCACCGTTCATTTCGGTACAATATCCGATTTAGACGTCAAATATTTTGACAGGAGGAAATGCGAGTTTGCGGTCCCGGGGGATATTATGCAACTTGAGCCTCAGATTTCCCAGAGTGCAACTCTCCTCTTTTCCAAGAAGAAAATTAAATCCAGATTTAAGCAGGCTGCTGAGTGATCCAATTACAAGACATGGCACGGTAGGACTTCATCCTCTGTAATAGACAGTGCAGCATGCTAGCATTGGCATTGGCATCCAGGCATCTCAAGCCCCTGTAGCGTTAGACATGTTTACATTTTCATTTTACATTTAGTCATTTAGCAGACGCTTTATCCAGGGTTAAGTGCCTGGGTCAAAGACACATCAACAGATTTTTCACCTAGTCGGCTCGGGAAATTGAACCAGCAACGTTTTAGCGATAATGATCCCTTCAGGAGATCTCATTAAGTCCTGGAATCGCAGGTGGCGACAATTAACAGTGCTCCGTGGAGAGTTACATGAAATGTAAAATCTTTGTTATCAGTCTGTGTGTGTTTGGAGTAAATATTAACATTTGTTGATATGTGTAGTGGCACATGGGTGGTATCCATATTTATTATAACAGAGGGATATCTTTGCTGTTGGGGCACACTCCTAGAAATAAATGTGCTACCTAGAACCAAATAGGGTTATTTGGCTGTCCCCATAGGATAACTTTTTGAAGAACCCATTTTGGTTCAAGTTAAAACCCTTTTGGGTTCCAGGTAGAAGCCCTTTGGGTTCCATGTAGAACCCTTTCCGCAGAGAGTTCTACATAGAACCCAAAAGAGTTGTACCTGTAACTAGAAAGGGGTATCCTATGGGGACATTCACAGAACCTTTTTGGAATCCTTTTTTCTAAGAGTGTAGGGGGTAGCTTTCTTGATTTAAGAATTACTCACCATTTGGTGAGGGTGTTGGGCATTTTGATTGTACTGGAAGAGGCAACAGATCTTGAGGGAAGATTGTACCGATAATGGTGAAAAGCAACTCTTTGGAGTGTCAAAGACAATACTACAGATGCCTACACACAACTTGCGTCATATCGTTGCCGTACAGGAAAGTTAAGCTATTGTCGAAATCCATGCTCCACATTTTCACAGTCGAGATCACACAAAAACATGGAGGAGAGCCACATTTTGTCCGTGTCTGAGTACCCTGCAGTATTCGATACAACTTCTGATGTACAGTGCATTCAGAAAGTATTCAGACCGCTCGACTTGTTCCACATTTTGTTACGTTACAGCCTTATTCTAAAACAAATTAATTAGTAAAAAAAAACAACTAAAATATCATATTTACATAAGTATTATGACCCTTTACTCAGTACTTTGTTGAAGCACCTTTGGCAATGATTACAGCCTCGAATCTTCTGGGGTATGACGCTACAAGCTTGGCACATACAGTACCAGTCAAAAGTTTTGACACACCTACTCATTCAATGGTTTTTCTTTATTTTTACTATTTTCAATTTAGTAGAATAATTATGAAGACAGCAAAACTATGAAATAATGCATATGGAATGACATGGTAACCAATAAAGTGTTAAACAAATCAAAATACATTTTATATTTGAGATTCTTCAAAGTAGCCACCCTTTGCCTTGATGACGGCTTTGCACTCTCTTGGTATTCTCTCAACCAGCTACATGAGGTAGTCACCTGGAATGCATTTCAATTAACAGGTGTACCTTTCCTTCTTAATGTGTCTAAGCCAATCAGTTGTGTTGTAACAAGGTGGTGGGGGGTGGGTGGGGTATACAGAAAATAGCTCTATTTGGTAAAAGACCAAGTCCATATTATGGTAAGAACAGCTCAAATAAGGAAAGAGAAGTGACAGTCCATCATTACTTTAAGACATGAAGGTCAGTCAATGCCGGAAAATCTGAAGAACTTTGAAAGTTCCTTCAAACGCAGTTGCAAAAACCATCAAGCGCTATGATGAAACTGGCTCTCATGAGGACCGGCACAGGAAATGAAGATCCAGAGTTACCTCTGCTGCAGAGGATAAGTTCATGAGAGTTACCAGCCTCAGAAACTGCAGCCAAAATAAATGCTTCACAGAATTCAAGTAACAGACATCTCAACATCAACTGTTCAGAGGAGACTGAGTGAATTAGGCCTTCGTGGTCGTATTGCTGCAAAGACACCACTACTAAAGACACAAATTATAAGTAGAGACTTGCTTGGACCAAGAAACACGTGCAATGGACATTAGACCGGTGGAAATCTGTCCTTTGGTCTGATGAGTCCAAATTTGAGATATTTGGTTCCAACCGCCATGTCTTTTTGAGATGCAGAGTAGGTGAACAGATGACCTCCTCATGTGTGGTTCCCACCGTGAAGCATGGAGGAGGTGGTGTGATGGTGCTTTGCCGGATGAGACTGTCAGTGATTTTTTTCGAATTCAAGGCACACTTAACCAGCATGGCTACCACAGCATTCTGCAGCGATACGGCATCCCATCTGGTTTGCGCTTAGTGGGACTATGATTTGTTTTTCAACAGGACAATGACCCAACACACCTCCAGGCTGTGTAAGGGCTATTTGACCAAGTTGAACAGTGATGAGTGGTGCATCAGTTGACCTGGCCTCCACAATCACCCGATCTCAACCCAATTGATAATGGGATGAGTTGGACGGCAGAGTGAAGAAAAAGCAACCAACAAGTGCTCAGCATATGTGGGAACTCTTTCAAGACTGTTGGAAAAGCCTTCCAGTTGAAGCTGGTTGAGAGAATGCCAAGAGTGTGCAAAGCTGTCATCAAGGCAAAGAGTGGCTACGTTGAAGAATCTATAATCTGAAATATATTTTGATTTGTTTACACTTTTTTGGTTACTACCTGATTCCATGTGTGTTATTTCATAGTTTTGATGTCTTCACTATTATTCTACAACGTAGAAAATAGTAAATACAAAGAAAACCCTTGAATAAGTAGGTGTGTCCAAACTTTTGACTGGTACTGTATGTATTTGGGGAATTTTCTCCCATTCTTCTCTACAGATCCTCTCAAGCTCTGTTAGGTTGGATGGGGAGCATCGCTGCACCGTTTTTTTTTTGTCTCTCCAGAGATGTTCGATCGGGTTCACGTCAGGGCTCTGAATGGGTCACTCAAGGACATTCAGAGACTTGTCCCGAAGACACTCCTTCGTTGTCTTGGCTGTGTGCTTAGAGTTGTTGTCCTGTTGGAAGGTGAACCTTTGGCCCAGGCTGAGGTCCTGAGTGCTCTGGAGCAGGTTTTCATAAAGGACCTCTCTCTACTTTGCTCCGTTCATCTTTCCCTCGATCCTGACTAGTCTCCCAGTCCCTGCCTCTGAAAAATATCCCCACAGCATGATGCTGCCATCGCCATGCTTCACCATAGGGATGGTGCCAGGTTTCCTCCAGAAATGAAGCTTGACATTCAGGCCAAATAGTTCAATCTTGGTTTCATCAGACCAAAGAATCTTGTGTCTCATGGTCTAGGAGTCCTTTAGGTGCCTTTTGGCAAACTCCAAGCAGGCTGTCATGTGCCTTTTACTGAGGAGTGGCTTCCGTCTGGCCTCTCTACCATAAAGGCCTGATTGTTGGAGTGCTGCAGAGATGGTTGTCCATCTGGAAGGTTCTCCCATCTCCACAGAGGAACTCTAAAGCTCTGTCAGAATGACCATCGGGTTCTTGGTCACCTCTCTGACCAAGGCTCTTCTCCCCCGATTGCTCAGCTGGCAGGGCGGCCAGCTCTAGGAAGGGTCTTGTTGGTTCCAAACTTCTTCCATTTAAGAATGATGGAGGCACCTGTGTTCTTGGGGAGCTTCAATGCGGCAGAATTTTTTGTTACCCTTCCCCAGATCTGTGCCTCAACACAATCCTGTCTGAGCTGTACAGACATTTCCTTTAACTTCATGGCTTGGTTTTTGCTCTGACATGCACTGTCAACTGTGGGACTTTATATCGACAGGTGTGTGTCTTTCCAAATCATGTCCAAACAATTGAATTTCCACAGGGGGACTCCAATCAAGTTGTTGAAACATCTCAAGGATGATCAATGGAAACAGGATGCACCTGAGCTCAATTTCGAGTCTCAGAGCAAAAGGTCTGAATACTTACGTATATTAGGTATTTCTACAAACCTGATTTTGCTTTGTCATTGTGGGGTATTGTGTGTAGATTGATGAGGAAAAAATGTATCCATTCTAGAATAAGGCAATAACGTTGCAAAATGTGGAAAAATGGAAGGGGTCTGACTACTTTCCAAATGCACTGTAGTTGCAAAGTAGCTAATTAGTGAAAATGCTAAAGTTCTGCATGCCTAGTTAAATAAAGGTTAAATTAAAAAAAAGAATAATGCATGCTGAGACTTCAACACAAAACTTGACTATTGTTTCTGTCTTAAGTAACCTACTGTCTTTATCTGGGATTGAAATGCACTGTATACAAAATCTTGTACTGCACACTAAAAAAGAAACATTTTCATGTGCCTTTCACAAATGTCTAATAAACAATGTGTCTATTTCACAATAATCTGTGATATTGGGTTGAGTCTTGCATGATGTCTACTTTGATGCTAATTAGCATTTTCAAATCTAAAAGTAAATAGAGTCGAAAATATTGATTAAAGTTCTTTGCCCGAGAGAGATTTCCATGGTTATCATAACGTCACCCCAGGGTAAGCCTATACAAAACACAGCCCTTATTTAAAGTGATTGTAAAATCCCCTATGGGAAAGATTTATGATGGAAAAAAGATTGGAACCATTTCCCTGTTTGACCGCTAGCTAATACGGGTATTATGACACCTCCAAAATATATTTCATTGTGTATTGTTACTTCGATTCTCTACTCTATTAAACTGATGATTTTCTCATTTTTTTTGTATGATCAATATAAATGTCCTCTCACTAAGTCATCACTAACCGTCAGTGGTTTGTTCGTTTTTGTTTGAAAGGTTATTAACAAGGTCAGCGCTCAAGTCTTTGCAGTGAAATTGTCACTCTGTGTATTCTCAAATTAAAACACTGTATAGATGGGGCTACAACATAATTAGGGTGCAGCCATAACAGGTGATGAACAAATTGTGTAATGAAGTGCTTATATGGAAATTGTATAACACATATCATAGGTGTAGGATTTCATACCCTGCCTCTCTTATACACCGTTGTCAGTGTAGTAACACTTCAATGACAGGAAATATAGCCTCTAGCAGTGCTTCCAAACCCTCTTGGGGATCACCAGGCTTTTCACATATTTGTTGCAGTCCTAAAGTGGCACACCTGATTTAATTAGTCAACTATCGCCAAGCCCTTGACTAATTGAATCAGGTGTGCCAGTTCAGGGCTACAGCATATATGTTTAACGTCTGGTGGTCCCCCAGGAGAGGGTTGGGAGGCACTGCCCTACAGTGTAATATGTATTTCCTTTCATTGCACTGTTTTTATAAGTCATTAGTTTGTGGTGAATCATTTTTACTTTGTAAATGAATCAATGCATACACATAGCGTATGGTATAGTGTATTGTGGGTATAGCAAATACAAGCTAAACTAATGTATGTTTTAGAATTAAGTGCACTATTCATGCAAAGGATGAATAAGTGACAATCACAGGTATAACTTTAATGGAATATTTTTGCTCATTTTGTGATACCTGTGGGTGGCTCTTTAAAGAGCCATTTGGGTGGCACTGGGGAGGAGGAAGAGGATGGTCATGGATGGATCACACCCCCGTGTGCTATCATGGGACTGACTGCACCAGCTGGAGAGAAGAGGTAGGTGGTCAGGGTATCCCTCACTTGATTAGCTTCCCTGGTGCCATTGTTGGTTCCAGCAATCCGCTGCTTGGAACTCCCACCTCTGTATGTGTCGACCGCCGGGACCCCTGGGATGTTCTGAGGATGTTGTGGAGGATGCAGGTAGCCTTAACACAGACCTCGACATCAGGGCTGGCTCTAAACTTTTGGGGGCCCTAAGCGAGATTTGGAAAAGGAGAGAATAATGTAAGTTATACAGTTAATTTTGCCATGGGGTGTAGAGGAAAATGTTGCAGCTTTAAAGCAAGTTTTCTGTAGTTCTACATATTTTACTATGATTTATGCCATGTTAAAGATATCTGAATGAAAGTGGGGGTCTGCGGGAGGTGATTGCCCCTGGGCACGTACCCTGAGTGCCCAGTCAGTATTCGGCAATGATTACTACAAGTTTAGATAAATGTCTAGACTAACTTACCAATCTAAATATTGTTAGCTGAAATTGCTAATTGAATGACTGTCAGTGACTGACAAAAACAAGAGAAAAACTGCTGCTGCACAACCAAATTGTGAAATTGCATCTTGTGTATTTTTACGTACACATCACGGACAAACTGAAATGGTCCACCCACACAGACAGTGTGGTGAAGGCGGCGTAACAGCGGCTTTTCAACCTCAGGAGGCTGAATAAATTTGGTTTGTCACCTAAAACTGCAAGGCTTTCCAGAGGGTGGTGCAGTCCGCACAATGCATCACCGGGGGCAAACTACCTGCCCCTCCAGGACACCTAGAGCACCCGATGTCACAAGAATGCCAAAATGATCATCGAGGACAACAACCACCCGAGCCACTGCCTGTTCACCCAGCTACCATCCAGAAGGCGAGGTCAGTACAGGCGCATCAATGCTGTGACCGAAAGGCTGAAAAACAGCTTCTATCTCAAGGCCATCAGAATGTTAAACAGAAATTGTTAGATTACATGTTAGATATTGCTGCACTGTCAGAACTAGAAGCACAAGCATTTCGCTACACTTGCAATAACATCTGCTAACCATGTGTATGTGACCAATACAATTTGATTTCTACTATTCTAACTCTCAACAGTAAGTTGAGACCCCGACTGATTCCCCCCTCAAAAACATATTATTGGTTGTGGGATCCTCAGAGCTCGGCCAAAGGAAGACTCCCTGAAAGTCCCTCCATCACTTGCCCTGCCATTGGCGCCGACGACTCTGAAGCAGTTGTTTGCATCGACCACTGCCAAGAGGATAATGAAACAGGTCCCCTTGTAGTTGTAGAACTGGGACCCAGAGCATGGTGGTGCCTGGATAATTACATGCTTTCCATTGATTGACCAAAGGCAGAGAAAGTTCCACTTCTCGTTGAACTCTTTCACAATGGCCCTTCAGTCTTCCTCCTTGGAGACAGGCATGTACTCCGGTACCAGACCATCCTAGACAGCTTTCGAACACTGTGGACACAATGCTCGCCACTGTGGACCAACCCACATGGTAGCTGGATGCGGTGGTCTGGAAGGTGTCCAAGTTGCAAGGAATCTGCAAAAAAATAAACAAATAAAATGTTCATATGATTATTTAGCCTACACCCTGCTACATTAATTCAATCTAAACAGTAGGCCTAGTATAAACACTTGTTTAAATAGTCCTTACACAGCCTGGAGGTGTGTTGGGTCATTGTCCTGTTGAAAAACAAATGATAGCCCCACAAAGCGCAAACCAGATGGAATTGCGTATTGTTGCAGAATGATGTGGTAGCTATGCTGGTTAAGAGTGCCTTGAATTCTAAATAAATCAGAGACAGCGTCACCATCAAAGCACCCCTACACCATCACACCTGGTCCTCCATGCTTCACGGTGGGAACCACACATGTGGAAATCATCTGTTAACCTACTCTGCATCTCACAAAGACTCATCAGACCAAAAGACAGATTTCCACCGTTCTAATGTCCATTGTTTGTGTTTCTCGGCACAAGCAAGTCTCTTCATCTTATTGGTATCCTTTAGTAGTGGTTTCTTTGCAGCAATTCGACAAAAGCCTGATTCACGCAGTCTCCTCTGAATAATTGATGTTGAGATTTGTCTGTTACTTGAACTCTGTGAAGCATTTATTTGGACTGCAATCTGGAGGTGCAGTTAACTCTAATGAACTTATCCTCTGCAGCAGAGGTAACTCTGGGTCTTCCTTTCCTGTGGTGGTCCTTATGAGAGACAGTTTCATGTCATAAAGTAATGGACTGTCATTTCTCTTTGCTTATTTGAGCTGTTCTTGACATAATATGGACTTGGTCTTTTACCAAATAGGGCTATCTTCTGTCGTGTCTTTGCTATGGATTAAATGATATATGACATGCTATTTTATGAAATCAATTCTTTGTAATTAATATTACCTGATTAAACTAATCACGTAAATGTAATTAACTAGGAAGTCGGGGCACCACGGAAGAATGTTCATAGAGCTGTTGTCTTCTGAATAAAGTCTTAAAGATCTGGTAATCCTTTATCTCAATAGCAGTCAATTATTAATCGTCACCTTATTCAGTCTCATCTGAATGTTGCAAAATTCTTGGTTATCTTCACGAACCCTGGCTAACAAGTTGAATCAGCAATACAAAATTTGGTTTAATTATTTATTTACTAAATAATCACACAGAATTACATATACACAGGATGGATCATACATTGATTACTAATCATGTCATAAAAGAAAACGTACCTAGTGGACGAAACCGATAAAACGACTGGTTACACAAAGAAAGGGGGTTGGGTTTGAATGAAAGAGGAGGAAGTCTGAGGAACAAAAGGATTGGGTCTGTATCGGAACTTGAGAAGCTATGCTATCATAAATACAGAATCTTATACATTATAAATAACCGCCATTCGGAAAAGGACAATGCAAGAAATATATTTACTCTGAGCTGCGCTTCTAGGATTTATCACTTCTTTAGTGAATAAGAGCTCAAAGTTCATACCAAGTTGCCATACTAAGCTCATGCTGTATTCTGGCTGGTGTAGTCAAAATTCATCCTTCCAGCGAGGCGATCGTCTCCTCCACGTTGAAATTAGCCCTTTTAAACGTATGGACGTCAGTCCTCACGTCATCGGGAACTCATGGTTGACTTTCGTCAACGGGCTTTTGTAGTGGGGGAGAGAAGGGCGTGTTTCATGGTTCTCAACCAATGTCTGTTCACTTGGGCAGGGCCACTAAGTGAGCATAGTTCACTTATGAAAACAATACTCTCCTTTAGAAGTTAAAATTATATTTAATCTTTTCACAAATAGTTTCATATTTAAACATTTAAATTGCACAATAATTCCATGTGAATCTGATAACTAGAATGTGTAGACTTTCCAAGATACAATTTGTCGTCCTATCATCAGTAATAATGTCTCAGACGACAACTCATCTGACATCATATTCTTTAAGTACCAACGGATGCTTTCAACTGGTTGGATTACTGAAATATTGTTCCGTTCCCAACCTTTTGATGTTACCATACTCTATGTTAACAAAGGGCTTTCCAAGAGTCCATTCTGTAGAGTAGAGAGAAAAAAAATGGGGAAAGGTAATTATGGGGGGGTCATACACCTCACCAACAGGGCAACGTTGTGACACTTCTGTATACCACCCTTACCTTGTTACAACACAACTGATTGTCTCAAACACATTAAGAAGGAAAGAAATTGCACAAATTAACTTTTAACAAGGCACATCTGTTAATTGAAATGCATTCCAGGTGACTTCCTCATGAAGCTGGTTGAGGGAATGCCAAGAGTATGCAAAACTGTCAAGGCAAAGGGTGGCTACTTTGAAGAATCGCAAATATAACATTTTAACACATAAATATAACACTTTTTTGGTTTCTACATAATTCCATGTGTTATTTCATAGTTTTGATGTCTTCACTATTATTATACAATGTAGAAAATATGTATACATGGTACTCCCCGTGCTGCTTTCTGGGCTGCAATGGGTTGACCCAGAAAGACCTTGAGCACCACTGTCCTCTATCAAGGCGAAGAGCAGGAGCTTTCTCAACTTCGGTCTCGCTGTAGCAGATTAATGAAAACGTTTCAGTGAACTAGCCTATATACAGTTGAAGTCGGAAGTTCACAAACTTAGGTTGGAGTCATTAAAACTCGTTTTTCAACAACTCCACAAATTTCTTGTTAACAAACTATAGTTTTGGCAAGTCGGTTAGGACATCTACTTTGTTCATGACACAAGTAATTTTTCCAACAATTGTTTACACACAGATTATTTCACTTATAATTCACTGTATCACAATTCCAGTGGGTCAGAAGTTTACATTCACTAAGTTGACTGTGCCTTTAAACAGCTTGGAACATTCCTGAAAATGATGTCATGGCTTTAGAAGCTTCTGATAGGCTTATTGACATCATTTGAGTCAATTGGAGGTGTACCTGTGTATGTATTTCAAGGCATACCTTCAAACTCAGTGTGTCTTTGCTTGACATCATGGGAAAATCAAAAGAAATCAGCCAAGACTTCAGAAAAAGAATTGTAGACCTCCACAAGTCTGGTTCATCCTTGGGAGTAATTTCCAAACTCCCGAAGGTACCACGTTCATCTGTACAAACAATAGTACGCAAGTATAAACACCATGGGACCACGCAGCCAACATACCACTCAGCAAGGGAGATGAACGTACTTTGGTGTGAAAAGTGCAAATCAATCCCAGACCAACAGCAAAGGATCTTTTGAAGATGCTGGAGGAAACCGGTACAAAAGTATCTATATCCACAGTAAAACGAGTCCTATATCAACATAACCTGAAAGGCCACTCAGCAAGGAAGAAGCCACTGCTCCAAAACCGCCATAAAAAAGCCAGACTACGGTTTGCAACTGCACATGGGGACAAAGATCGTACTTTTTGGAGAAATGTCTTGTGGTCTGAAGAAACAAAAATAGAACTGTTTGGCCATAATGACCATCGTTATGTTTGGAGGAAAAAGGGGGATGCTTTCAAGCTGAAGAACACCATCCCAACCATGAAGCATGGGGGTGGCAGCACCATGTTGTGGGGTGCTTTACTGCAGGAGGGACTGATGCTCTTCACAAAATAGATGGCATGATGAGTATGTAAAATTATGTGGATATATTGAAGCAACATCTCAAGACATCAGTCAGGAAGTTAAAGCTTGGTCGCAAATGGGTCTTCCAAATGGACAATGACCCCAAGCATATTTCCAAAGTTGTGGCTAAATGGCTTAAGGACAACAAAGTCTAATTTTTGGAGTGGCCATCACAAAGCCCTGATCTCAATCCTATAGAAAATATGTGGGCAGAACTGAAAAAGCTTGTGCGAGCAAGGAGGCCTACAAACATGACTCAGTTACATCAGCTCTGTCAAGAGGAATGGACCAAAATTCACCCAACTTATTGTGGGAAGCTTGTGGAAGGCTACCCGAAACGTTTGACCCAAGTTAAACAATTTAAAGGCAATGCTACCAAATACTAATTCAGTGTATGTAAACTTCTGACCCACTGGGAATGTGATGAAAGAAATAAAAGCTGAAATTAAATCACTCTCTCTAGAATTATTCAGACATTTCACATTCTTAAAATAAAGTGGTGATCCTAACTGACCTAAGACAAGGAATTTTTACTGCATTAAATGCCAGGAATTGTGAAAAACTGAGTTTAAATGTATTTGGCTAAGGTGGATGTAAACTTCCGACTTCAACTGTACTGTATACCACAAACATTTTCCTCTGAAATATACCCTTAAGCCGGGCACATTTCACATGCAGACTTTCAATTTTTCCCTTTTTTTATCTTGTTGCTAACTCATAAACACATAGACA
The DNA here is from genome assembly GCF_901001165.1 of Salmo trutta. Lineage (NCBI taxonomy): Eukaryota > Metazoa > Chordata > Actinopteri > Salmoniformes > Salmonidae > Salmo > Salmo trutta. The sequence continues at coordinate 46,494,043 of NC_042961.1, read as the reverse complement.
GAAGCTACACATAAGTACTTTCTTCTGTGTTTGATCTACTTCAGTTTCTGAGACTGCATGGTACAAGTTAAAAAAATACAACGCATGTGACTCCCTTCACACACCACAGCCTTAGTCCGGCAGATGTTCATCATATGAGTCGCAGCGGTGCGGATTGTACCCCATTGAAATGAATGGACTTCCACCGAATAGACTTCCATCTATATTCTCAATATTCATTTATATTTCATTTACAGGAAGCTGATCATAATCAAAAAAGGTCAGCAGATGAATTGATCAGTTAAATGTTTTGTCTTAATTACAACGTTCTTACTAAACTGTGTGCACCATTGCCTAGGTCATCGTTTGATCTCTGAAAAAGAACACAGAGCGAACAACCTTTTCCAAACATTAGTCAGATCATCTACAAAATGTGGCCAGTCTGCACGTGGTACATTAGAAGACTTAAAGGACATGGATGAGAGACAGACGGTCCATATTTCAAGGTTTTAGAATGCTGGCGTGGTGTCTGGACCCATCGCACCTCGCCCACTGTGACACTATCTACCGATTCAATCTACAATATGCTGATTCTATCATAATAAAGAAAATTGCCTAAATCCCTGGGGGGAAAGGTTCTAATAGAAAATAATTCTGCCCTTGAAACACTCCGGGCCGTCTTTTGATTAGATGATGCTATCTTTGTTTAGACTTAAACATCTAGGGCAGGGCCATGTGTGCTCATATATTTAATTAAAATACCATTGCCCGGTGCAAGCCCCAACAAAGCCTACTTATCATTTGTCAGCGCTCCCTTTTTACTTGAATTCAAAGATTATCAGTGTTGATTGGCACTTTAAACAGAGTGAGGTGGAACCAAAACCAGTGCTGTAATGTGAAGAATATATCTGCTTGTCAAAGCTCAGGTGTTCAGGGACATATTTTTTTCTATTACCTTGACTTAAGGCTAGACAGGCTGAATACCATCAGGCTAAACATGACTCGCCATATCACTCTATTCTTCTGATCATTGCACTGGACTAGACAAAATAACATGAATGGGTAACAGTTTACAATAAGGTACCTTTAATGAAGAATTATATTCCAAATAAATCGTCTGTGGCTTCATGCGAATGTCAGACGACCTGTTTGCTTGTGGCATCTGGAGCAATCCAACTCCCAAGTGACTTAGTACCTCGACACGGCATATATTTAAAGGTCTGTCATGATAAGGCATATTTGACATTCTAAGGTATATTTATGAGTGAGATATGTTTTGGGATGGCTTGGGGTATAGCTAAAGCTACAGGATGATGCATGAGACACAGAGGGACTTTCAAAGGAAATTGACGAAATGTATGGGTGATTCTCTGAACGTTTGATATGAAGATGCAGAGCTATATAGTAGGTGTTTGATAGACTTTCAGAATTCAAAACAGTTTAGTGTAAAATAGCTGACTACAGTAGGGGAGAGTGGGGTAAGCTGAGCGATATTTTACTTTCAGCATTTCTCTGTCAAGGGAAATATAGTATTCTTTCTAACAAAGATATCGACATATATTTCAGGATGTTGTGTATCGCTGGAAATAATCAGAATTCATGTGAAGACTACAGTTTTGAAAAAAGTGGTCCTTTGGAACAACTCACCCCGGGTATGGGGTAAGTTAAGCTGCCTACAAATTCCTGTACTGAATGAAATATGTGACTCGTTTCAGGAAACTAGGCGTACCTCGCGGGTCACTACTTCAAAGGAGAGCCATTTGACCAGTGGTGGAAAAAGTACCCAATTGTCATTCTTGAGTAAAAGTAAGGATAGCTTAATAGAAAATGACTCAAGCAAAAGTGAGTCACCCAGTAAAATACTACTTGAGTAAAAGTCTAAAAGTATTTGCTTCTAAATATACTCAAGTGTCAAAACTAAATGAACTTCCGGCGCCGATAAAAGATGGCCGCCTCGCTTCGCATTCTTAAATGCAATTGCGAAAATATACTTAAGTTTTCAAGGTAAAATTATAAATTATTTCAAATTGCTTATATTAAATCAAACTGCACAAATTGTTTGTTTTTGTTAATTTACGGATAGCCAGGGGCACACTCCAACACTTAAACATAATTTGCAAACGAAGCTTACATTATGTGTTTAGTGAGTCCGCCAGATCAAAGGCAGTAGGGATGACCAGGGATGTTCTTGATAAGTGTGTGAATTGGACCATTTTCCTGTCCTGTTAAGCATTCAAAATGTAATGAGTACTTTTGGGTGTCAGGAAAAATGTATGGAGTAAAAAGTACATTATTTTTTTTTAGGAATGTAGTGAAGTATAGTTTTCAAAAAGATAAATAGTAAAGTAAAGTACAGATACCTCAAGAAAATACTGAAGTAGTACTTTAAAGTACTACACTGCATTTGAACGTAAATGTTTTTAAATCAAAATGCCTTCTGGAACAAACATCTATGCCATCTGTAAATATGAATAAAATTGTAAAGCTTAAGGAGGGTGTGAACGGTGCTGAATGGGTGCAGACAAATAAGAGATCTTCATTAGGCACAAAAACATTCAAAAGGCCATTTTCTCAAAAGTGAGGGTACAAGTTTATCAACTCCAAGCAGAGTCAATTTCCCATTGTTCCTCAAAAATGCAGTGTATGATATACCATTTTGTAGCTCTGAGACACAATTTCAAATTTTGCTACATAAGACCGATTTGAGCCGGTCAGTCACATATAGTCCAGCATGTGCTCTGAGGACGCGGCTGGTGTGGTGTGTTTACAGACATATTCAATCAATCCCTATCCCAGTCTGCTGTCCCCACATGCTTCCGGATGGCCACAATTGTTCCTGTACCCAAGAAGGCAAAGGTAACTGAACTAAATGACTATCGCCCCATAGCACTCACTTCTGTCATCATGAAGTGCTTTGAGAGACTAGTCAAGGATCCTATCACCTCCACCTTACCTGTCACCCTAGACCCACATCAATTTGCTTAATGCCCCAATAGGTCAACAGACGATGCAATCGCCATAAAATACTGCGCACTACCCTATCCCATCTGGACAAGAGGAATACCTATGTAAGAATGCTGTTCATTGACTATAGCTCAGCATTAAACACCATAGTACCCTCCAGGCTCATCATTAAACTAGAGGCCCTGGGTCTCAACCCTGCCCTGTGCATTTGGGTCCTGGAATTCCTGATGGGCCGCCCCCCATGTGGTTAAGGTAGGAAACAACATCTCCACTTCGCTGATCCTCAACACTGGGGCCCCTCAAGGGTGTGTTCTCAGCCCCCTCCTGTACTCCCTGTTCACCCATGACTGCGTGGCCATGCACGCCTCCAACTCAATCATCAAGTTTGCTGACGACACAACAGTAGTAGGCTTGATTACCAACAATGACGAGACAGCCTACAGGGAGGAGGTGAGGGCAGGTGTGGTGGTGTGGTGTCAGGAAAACAACAGCTCACTCAACGTCAACAAGACAAAGGAAATGATCGTGGACTTCAGGAAACCGCATAGGGAGAACCCCGCTATCCACATCGCCGGGACAGCAGTGAAGGTGGAAAGTTAAGTTCCTCGGCGTACACATCACAGACAAACTGAAATGGTCCACCCACACAGACAGTGTGGTGAAGAAAGCACAACAGCGCATCTTCAACCTCAGGAGGCTGAAGAAATCTTACTTGTCACCTAAAACCCTCACAAACTTTTACAGATTCACAATTGAGAGCATCCTGTAGGGCTGCATCACTGCTTAGTACGGCAACTGCACCGCCCACAACCGCAAGGCTCTCCAGAGGGTGGTGCAGTCTGCACAACGCATCACCGGGGGCAAACTACCTGCCCTCCAGGACACCTACAGCACCCGATGTCACAGGAAGGCCAAAAAGATCATCAAGGAGAACAACCACCCAAGACACTGCCTGTTCACCCAGCTACCATCCAGAAGGTGAGGTCAGTACAGGTGCAACAAAGCTGGGACCGAGAGACTTAAAAACAGCTTCTATCTCAAGGCCATCAGACTGTTAAACAGCCAGCACTAACACAGAGGCTGCTGCCTACATACAGACTTGAAATCATTGGCCTCTTCAATAAATGGATCACTAGTCACTTTAATAATGCCACTTCCATTCCTTTACTTAGATTTGTGGGTATTTTTTAAATTATTTATTTTATTTATTAACTAGTCAAGTCAGTTAAGAACAAATTCTTATTTAATTCTTATTTACGGCCTACCCCGGCCAACGCTGGGCCAATTGTGCGCCACCCTATGGGACTCCCAATCACGGCCGGATGTGATGCAGCCTGGAAGTACTACAGTGACACCTCTTGTACTGAGATGCAGTGTGTTAGACCACTGCGCCACTCAGAAGCAAGTATTAGGTAGTTGTAGTTGTTGTGGAATTGTTAGATTACATGTTAGATATTGCTGCACTGTCGGAACTAGAAGCACAATAATTTCACTACACTCGCAATAACATCTGCTAACCATGTGTATGTGACCAATACAATTTGATTTTGAACATTAATCAATCAGCAGCACTCCTCAAAATCCCCAACTTTTGAAAGCTCTCCACGATAAACCACAGCTTTGGCCATGGCCTTTTACACAATGGACCCCAGGGTAGCAAACATTGACACAATCCCCTCTATCTTAAATCAATGTTATCTCAACAGAAAAGGATAGGGAGGCAGTTTCTTTTATTTGCAAGGACTGTCAGGTCGTCCCAGTACACAAAGCCATGAGATGACATTGATTCACCTTTCATTTGGAATTCTGCGGGGCATTCAACCATTGATTTTACAGGGAGAGCCAGATATGAAATGAGCCATTTTATAGAGGTCCTATCTGACCTACTCTTCCACTGGTATTCATACATGCAATACAAATGTTCCTGAACACACACACACACACACACACACACACACACACGGCGGTTTTCCAATCCAAAACATTCTGTTTCTCATCATTCACTATAAATAACTTTACAGCCATATTAACAACGACCCACTGGGCACAGATGCCATTTCAACATCTAGTTTGGATTTACATTTGTTTGAGTTTTCAACTTATGTGAATTCAACACGAAATCAACAGAAAGATTTCCCATGTCAATGGATTTAGGTTAAAAGTTAGGTATTAAAAATAAGAGGAAATGCCCTTTGATGACTTTTTGAAAATCCAATCGGTTGTTGACTCAATGTCATCACATTGAATTTTGTTGTTGAAATGAGGTGAAAACAACATTGATTCAACCAGTTTTTGCCCATTGGGATGACCCACCAGAAAGATCAAATGGTATATTGAAAAACATACAATTAAGTTCCAAATGGTGATACTCTGTCTGTAGAAGTGCCTTCTATATGTGTTCTCTCAAACCAACAGAGGACATCTTCCTTTCAAGCCACAAATTGCAACTGCATGCACAATAACAAAGAGGGGTCCCACTCCCTAAAGAATGTGTCTCAATTTCTGACAGAGCTGTCAGACCAAGCAACGATGAAAAAACACACAACTGTATGTTCATTTTGTCCCAGAATGCTTTGTGAACATTCAAACTCTTGTTCTTAATTTTAAAATTGAGAGATATTGGCCGACAGGACGGATGGCATGGACAGGTGGTGGAGAGGAAGGACGGCTGAGGGGACAGACAATGTCCTTCCCTGTCAGAACCAAGGATAACTCCGCTTGCACGGAATGACTGGGGGATGTGTTGTCAGAAAGGATTTTCTTGGGGAATTTGAAAGTTGAAATGAATAACTGTGTATGTATGCCCTGTGTACCCATGTGGGGAAAATAAGTTTCATTTTTATACAAAAGGATAGTTGTGACGCACTGCCTTTTCCTCAGATTTCATTGACTTTTTATGAGAATTAAGTTGAATATGTCAGTTGGTGGTGGATGCCTGGTATACTTTTGTTTGCATAGATCATTGTGTTAGGGGAATCTGTACAAGTTTCCATGTACAGTGTGTGCTAAAAAGACAACGGATGATTATTTCTTTCAAACGTCATGTGACCTGCTCCATACATAGCACATTAAGCCCACAACATCAACTACAACTAGTAAAGACTTGAAGAGAAAACCTACAACGGTTCGGTTTGTCAACCCTGCAGTCTAGACCTAAGCCTACTACCATAATACCTGTACACAGTTGTTTATAGCCTAGGAAACCATTCAAAACAAATTGATGGATAATGTATTAAAGTTATTGTGTTCATAAAACAGCATAACACGTGAAGCAAAGAGAAACGGAACTATTCATCTCAACGCCCATGGATAAAAAGGAAGTTGTTTTGCCTTTTCCCATGAGGCCCTTACTGAGATGCCACAGTCTAAACATATATAAAAGCCTTCCCCTCACATAACTAACACAAATCTACAGAGGAAGACTCATTTGACATTTTACCACATTTCCAGTGAATGATCTGCTGGCCAAAAAAAGTTAGTGAAACCATCCTTCACACGAGCAAACTATCATGTAGCGCGCAAACACACACACACACACACACACACACACACACACACACACACACACACACACACACACACACACAGAGAGAGCGGTTGAGTAGTTGTGTCAATTCCAGACCTGTGTTTACTCCTGATGGGGCAGTTTTGTGTCGAGTCAGCATGTACACGGAAACGGCGGAGGCGAGGGCCCGCGGGGCCGCTTAGGAGTTAGCGTAATGACTCATTAATAAAGAGGAAGGAGGCCAGAGTCACTTTTTCAGGACATTTTATTAACTCGCCCACTTTGCAAACGCCAGTCAAACTGACACGCGTCGAGGGCCATAGCTCTTCACTGCTACCGGTGAGAGAACCAAGAGGAGATCCAGCCTCATGCATATCCATGAGAGAGGAAGGAAGCATCGGGCCCGGCCACCCTTTAGACGAGCCTCACATCTCCTTGTAATTTTTCACAATGACTCGGCCATCAATCACAACTGCGACCACATGAATATGGGATTGGAGGCGGACATTCTAATTTTCCTACTGCTTTGTATGCAAAGCCATTAAGGAGAGGTGCTGAATTTCAGAAACTGTACATTTGATTGGAGGAAACGTTAATGCTATCATTTGAATTATGTCAAATGCAACAAAGACAATTTTTTATGTTCAATACAACGCTGGCATATAATAATAATTGTCCAATCAAATGGCACTTCACGATAAGCATCTTGACATCTACCGGTTGAATAACATGATATGACGCATGCCATGTCATATTGGGTCATTACCACCATCACATAGCTGACCATGATCCTGCCACAAAGTATTGGAACGGTGGAACCATTTGGAAAATGCTAAATGTTCAAAGGACAATTCACCCACATTTTGACATATTGGTTTCCTTACCGTATAAGACGTCTACGGACAAGGTAAGACCGAAATCTATGCTCTGGCCACTAACTGCAGCAGTCTCCATACCCACTCAGTTGAGAAAGTCAATAATCTGATAAAACACAGTAATGAATGATCTGTAAGTAAAAGTCAACGTCAATATTGTAACCAATCAACACCCAGGGTTAGACCCATCCATTGTATAAAGGCCAAAATTCATATGAAAATGAATGATTACTTACCCACCGTTCTTCATGGGGTAAATTGATTGACGTTCAGTCTTTTGTGCACTCACTCAGTTGTTATCCCACACATACAGAGTACATTATACCGGCAGTGATACATTGTCATTTATTGTGTTCATGAAATAGCTGAATCTATTGAGGTATTTTCGAAACGGAGCTCATACAACACTATCTTTACAAGGAAGGCCTTGCTTTGCCTTTTGGAGACATAGTAATGTAAAACCCACAAAAAACACAAAACCTTTGCGATAACTACGTGGTAAATCTTAATCAGTAATTTATTTGTTGGCAAACAAGTTTCACTGTTACAACAAATATTAGTTATGAGGTCATTCAACTTGGAAACCCATACAAAAATGAATAAATAAAAAGCCATAATCATACTCATAATAAAAACTACTCCGTGCTGCTGAATTCTTTACCTCCGTTGATCACTGTATTTTGTCATTTGAACAAATAAATAAATATATTTCCAGTTGTTTTTCCTCACTCGAAAAATTCAGTTTTGTGGTGCCAAGTTACTTATTGATATTGATTTTGTTCTCTTTCTCTCTGAGAAGCACCTGTCTCTTAACTGATGAGGAAAGAAAATAGATCTCTATCTGCAGGCCAACTCTTGGCCAACTTTTCTTACACATGTGATTTCGTCCCCTTCTATGGTGGGTGAACCAGAATTCTCTTTCTATCCACACAGTGAAGAAATAATCAAACTGTAAAATAAAGATGGTTTGGAAAACATTGGTGGTTACACCGCTATGTACGCTAATAAGTGTTTTGTGATTTTTTTTTGGTGTTATTTAGTTTTGTTGCTTTGTTTGTTGTCTTTTGGAAAAAATTAAAAGGCAAAATAATACTCAAGACCAGCACAACAGAAAGGAAATGCTCCGAACCAACTACATTTACAGAGACAAAGGTTTGGGTGGAACAAAAATTATACTATTATGTGCAATGCTAGTATCTGTACATTTACATAGAAATACCTCAGAATTCTCTGTTATTAGTTTTTTTTCCTCCATCTTCTTCAACAGTTATTATTGTTACAGCAAAAGGAAAAAAACAAGAAAACCAAAAATATGCTGTAAAGCACATGTGATTTAAATTCCTTCAATGTTCAAAATCTGTTTAGTCGAACTTGCAGGAACACTTCAGCACAAAATGTGCTGCAAAATCACCATAGAGGAAGAACCCCCCTTAAAAAGCCAGTATGGATACAGAAGTATAATAAAATAGTCTTATTCTTGATTTGTTCCGATTTTAACTCTACACATCAACTAGTAGCAGAACGTTTTTTGGGTCCGTTTGTAGTTCCTTTGGACTGTCAAAATACATTTCAGAGCCCGAGTTCCAGCTGTCCCGAGTGCTCATCTCCCCTCCCACTGAGAGAAAACACATCAATCCATACAAGGTTCGGCATCTCGCAAAAAAAGTGAAATGCACATCAATAGATTTCTCCAACATCTAACCGAGTCGAGTCGTATTATCCACAAAACATAAGTTTCAATATTCTGTTTGCTGTCAGTATTGAGACAGGCATCAGTTTCGCTTTTCAAATTCGGGACACGGAGTAAAAAAAAAAAAAAACTGGGGAACGCGTAGGGCGAAGGGGAGGCAGAAAAAAGCGGGTACCACGGCAATAAGGGATTGGGGCGAATGGGTCAGGGGGGGTTGGGTCTGTAGGCCTATAGGCTGGTGATCAGGTGCGAGGGCTCCTGGAGGGCCTCTTCAGGGGGCAGATCCTCCTTGTTGGGGGGCACGATGAACCCGTCACTGCTGCCCCTCCCCAGCTGGTAGTAGGAGTGCAGCTGGTGCAGGTGGTTACGTGAGCCAAGGTTGGGCATGCTCTTGTAGTAGACATCGTCCTGGCTGGCCTCTGGGCTCTTGCCCCCTGCCGGTAGGCCCTCTCCTGCATCTTTATCAGCAAGGGGGGCAGTGGTGGTGCCGTTAGCTGTGGTATCCGGTAGGCCTGCCAGCACGGGCATGCTGGTGTAGAGGGAGTCCCTGTGGTGTTGCAGGTGGTGGGGGTGGGAGCTGGGCGAAGTCGGCTCCACGTCTTGGGTGTTCTCGTTGGTGAGCAGGGGGAAGAAGCTCTCGCTGTTTTCCTGCGGGATCCGCCGGCGGGACGAGGACGAGATGGTGGTGGCCGAGGAGAAGGCTGGGTGGTGGTGGTGGGGGAGCGGAGGCTGATGCGGCAGGCCCTGGTTGTGGAGGTGGTTGTGGTGGAGGTTGTCCACGGGCGGCAGCAATGGTGGTCTCTGGGGCAGAAGAGGGGCGTTGGACTCCTCCCGAATCAACTCCAGGCCCAGACCCTCATCGTGGAGGTGCGGAGGGAAGGAAGACTGATCATCCAAACCCAGTGCTACATTCATGCCCATCCCCCCCATCCCTACACCCATCCCCATACCCCCCAGACCAACATCCTTGCCTCCGTTGCTCACGTTGTTCACCAGCTTGTTCATGAGGTTGCGGTTTTGCTCGTGATTGTTCAGGTAGGAAGGGATGTAATTGGAGGTCAGCTCTTTCAGGATCTTCTTCTCCAGCGTGGTCTCCTTGTGGTTGTAGCCCCGGTCGATGATCTGGACACAGTCGCTCATGTACTCTGCACTGGCGATGCTGTAGCTGTTGCCGTGGTTACCATTCAGTGGTAGAGTATCCATGACACTTGTATCCCGGGCATTGTTCAGGATTCCCTCTGGGGAATAAAGAGGAAAAGAGGAGAGAAGCTCATATGAGAGGAACGGAAGTAGCGGTCGCTCATTAGAACGGCTAAATGTCAGCCGCTTGGACGTGGTCATGCAAACATTAGGCACGCCAAAACTATCTCCTTTCTTTTAATGTGTTGTGCAACCTTCAGGGTGGCTCACAGATTGTGATATCTAGGCCTAGGTCATCACTCTTTCGCTTGATTTTTGTGTTGCGTACATATGGTACGTTCACAAACTGCAAGATTGTCTAAATGCTTTAACATAGTCCGTCAATACTAGATACACTTACCTTTACTCAAGCAACACACAAGTACTTGTAACGCAATCTACATTTATATCATGATCTCCTCTGTTTGGCTTGTGTTGTGATGTAGTTGGGAATAACTTAGTCCAAACATGAGAACATTTATATATGTGTGTGACAATCAACAACATGTAAAGCTTTAGGCACATACACTCAACAACAACAAACCTCAGCCATGCATTTCCTTTAAAGAGTGAGATACACTACCTACAGCTCTGTCTATACATTTGGACCCCAGTTCAATTATCCCCTATTTAAAAGGTACACTCAGCAATATGCCATATTCATACACTGTGTGCAACTTCCTGCCTACAGCCATCAACAAAAACAACATTTAAATCTGCCGCAATGTGGGCATTTGGGATTGGGGGTGGGGTAAATAGGGAAGAGCCAATAGTAGCAGTCTTGGCAGATTTGAATTGTGATGTTTTTTAGCATGATGATGTCATACTGCTGAGTCTACGTTTAAGAAATGGATTTGTCCATAGACTAATATAGAAAGAAAGTTAATGGTAAACTTAATGACTCCGCAATGATAAATATAGGCCATAGAGGACATGGTGATAAGGGGTCAACTTTACAGTTATACATTAGGAAAGGACTTTCTGTTCTCTCATGCAGAGAAAGTATGGATGTTTTATATTAAAATGTACACAGCGTCTTATAGGGAGGGATACGTCAATGCAAATTTGGGAAATGTCAACATTCAGCCTCACACAAGGTCATCAGGCTATTTAAAATGTGTTTGAAAGAGGAACGTGTAAAGTTAAGCCTTCCACCTCTTTTTTTTTTTTTTTTGCAAAAACTGTACGTAGGTTTGACCTTTGTTTTCTGCAAAGTGCAGTTCAACTTGTATTAATGTAAAACAGTAACATATGCCGGTGGTGACCAAGTTCCAAGATTGGCATTGGATTTTGATAGGCCAACATTTGAGATTAGTTCAATCTCTTAGGACCAGGAGCATGCTACTTCGGCCAATTTAATCTTACATTGTCAGCTATACATGATGATAATATCTTATCAGCGGAGGCTGGTGGGAGGTATAGGAGGAAAGGCTCATTGTAATGACTGGAAACAAACGGAACGGTATTAAAAACATCAGACAGATGGAAACCACATTTGACTCTGTTCCATTAATTCCAGTCCAGCCATTACAATGAGCCTTTCCTCTAACGGCTCCTGCCACCAGCCTCCTCTGGATCTTATTAGATCAAATGGATGCTCCTTGGGGCTGATCGATTTGCAGAAGACATCAAGTTCTTTCAAGGCATCTCCTTTGTGAATATATTTGATGGACATTCTCCAGAAGTGGCTGATAATTTCGGAGGAACGTCTGCCATTTTGAATAGTTCATTTCTACTTCCAAATAAGACGACTGTTTTCTCATTCCCCCTTTGTCAGCATAGAGTGAGAAGAAAGTAAAGCTAAGGTCAATTACATTTGGTAAGCAATGTTTAGTTTGACTCCCATACTTGTCTCTCTGTAGGGGTCTTATTGACAGCATGAGGAAAAGGAAAGACAAAGAAAAAAACACAAGTAAGCATAACAGTAACAGGTAGAAGAGACGTTCACACAGGCTTGATGATGCGTCCAGACATGACCTCCCATGTGTGATGTCACCATGCGTATTTGATAACACTTTCTTAGAAACCATAACCGGAGTATATTCAAGGGGGGAAGATGAGTTTACATATATGATGTACATTATTAATATTGTTATTACATGACATGCTAGTAATCTCCATTGCAAACAAACACTTGTGCACATGCCCCTATCAATCCCATCGATTTTTGGTCAGCGGTGGCTAAAGTTAGCCGACATTTGAAATCCTACACTTCCCCTTTAACTTTGCAGCTCACGTTAAAATTGCACCTATAGCAACCTACATGCATTTCCTGTGGTAACATTTGAGCAATTCTACTATAATCATCCATATTTGAACAGTTATGATAGTACTATTTGGACGGGTTCATCATTGATACAGTAATTGGCTCTGCTGGTGTTACTCCATAAAACTCCTATTTGACAGTTTAGTCTTGAAATACGATAACAGACATTTCAGCAGTATTGATCTGACTAAATACATTTCAGTCACATTTTCAGACACAATTTGCCTGACATGTACTTTTAATATATTGGACAGCTTTGGTAGAAAAATCTCTAGTTTTTGTGCATTATTTTTAATGAACTGCAAAACAACAGTATTGTAGTGCATTGATGTTGTTTTTTGCTGGTTGTGCAAACATACTGCTTTACAGATTTTGAGGCTCATAAGTACCAATGGGATACTGGCCCTTTACATAATTAGGAAGGTTCAGGCGGTTTAGTGTCATAAAAATTGCCAACATCATGTTGTCTTATTGGAAAGGAGCCCGGAGGTAGAAAAGTTATGTTGTTTATGCTACTTCATTAGTAGCTCACCTTCTGTGTTTTTAAAAAAAATATTAGAATCATTGATTGGGAGCACTAACAGAACAAGGATGTTCACTCAACAATCTAAGAGCAACACTTTGAAGTTGCAGTGCACACAGCAAGCTTCATGGACCACCACAGCAAGCTTCATGGACAACCACAGCAAGCTTCATGGACAACCACAGCAAGCTTCATGGACAACCACAGCAAGCTTCATGGACAACAGTGCAGCAAAACATCAAACGACTGGTGGTGTTTTCAGCTCCCAATTGGCGTGCTGACGTCCCTTCCCAATAGTTTTGCTTTGTTGCACCATTTCCCCACACTGAATTATGCATGCCAGGTAAGTGAGGCACATGAATGAGTTTGGAGTGTGACAAAATTATTAGTGACGGAATGGCATGCCCCAATGGGAAGCCACCATATACCCCCCCCCCCCCCCCCCCCCCCCCCCGCCAAAAGCCTCTAGCAGGTATTTTGGGGACAAACGCAGATTTTTGTAGCAAAAAAGTCATGTCTAGCGACGTTCTAGCGACATTCATGAAGGAATGAAAAGAAGGCTGGCACACCTTGCATGTTGTACATGCCCACTGACGGGTTGTTATAGACGGCCGATTCCCCGAGCAATGTGTTATAGGGATTGTTAGTGCCATGGGGACGGAGGAGTGCGTTAGTTATAAGATGGTTAGCCATTGCCCCTGGAGCAGCCAGATAGAGACAGAGGGAGAGAGAGAGAGAGGGAAGTAGAGGGAGAGAAAAAGAGAGAGAACATATGTATCAGTCAGGCAAACGCAGCCGAGGCAATGACAGCAATACACATTCACATGATCATTAAGGGCGAGTTGTTAAACAGTTGGGCTACAGACGTAGCAAAGCTTGAAACAGACATGATCATGGTTTATCACGACGGCAGCAGTGAGGTGGGTCAATGATGACTCTGTTTATTCAATGGGATAAACGTTCATTTCGCATTGTTAGAATTGTTGTGCTCACATTCAGGAGGTAGAATTGAAGGGGGGGGGCGTCCCAAATTGACCATCTCATTTTACAAATGCTTTTGAGCTGAATGTTGTTTCCCCCCCTCCCAATTCCACCCCATGTACAAGGTACAGATGCTAGCTGACAGTGTGCAACAGTACATACATAGACATTGTTTTGAAGCATAGACATACACAAAATGAAGACATAACACTTCAATAACATACCTGAACATAACATGGTCAAATTACCACACTCTACAGTACGGAACATGTTAACTCCATTTGATTTGAAGAAGGATGTTATGAAAGCTTTTGGCAGGTAACATTTCCGGGTTACTGTATTACGTTGTGTAAATGGTCTACATCTCCCATGCAATTTGTCCAATCGAATATTGCCTTCAATTCTTGGCATTCATCTTTCCCATAGACAATTCCCTGGCAGAAATACCCTCAAATAAAACATCTCATGGATGGGAAGTGCCATTACAGTGCTGATTGTAGTCCCTTCGCAGTCCCTTTTGCCCTGTACCACATCTTTCTACTTTACTTCGTTTGAACAAAAGTGGAGGTTTGTGAAAATAGAGGCTCCGATTCTACTTGTGTAATCGTCACTCTGGACTATGTGGCAGTGACTGATGCCTTTGCCTGTGGGACTCATCTGTTCCCAGATCAGTTCTAAATAAACGTTTAACTTTGAGCAATGTGACCAAATGTATCTAGACTAGAAGATAACACAACGTCTATGAATGAGGAGGAGGTAGTTTGGATGTGGGTTGAATGCCGCACAGCAGTTAGTGAAGAAAAAACAAACTGGCTTTTTATGGAAAATTGCAACATTTTGTGAAATATTTCAATATTGTGAGTTACGGTATCCAGTTGAACATATCTGCAATAAGCTCCTGTTTATATGTTATGTTCAAATTGCCGAAACATCTAAGAGTATGTTTTCTCTCTTCCGATTCAATGCACATAATATGATATTATTGAGATCCTAACATGCGCTCTATGACATACCCCATTCAAGTGTGCAGTGTGTACCAATGACTGCATAAATATCCCCCCCCCCCCCCAAAAAAAGAAATCAGCAGAGGCGGAAATGCATGCCAATTAGTTCTGCCGACGAGGGACACTGTGCTCTCGCAGTGCTCTGAATCTGTCAGAGCCAGGAAGAAAGAAAGAAAGAAGAAAGAAAGAAAAAGAGAGAGAGAGAGAGAGAGAGAGAAAGAGAGAGAGAGAGAAAGAGAGAGAGGAGAGAGAAAGAAAGAAAGAAATAAACGAAGGAGACAAACCGGTTCTCTAATGACCGATAACTCTGGCCTTGTACATACAGTGCCAGGGAATGTCTGTGTGTCTCGATTCTACGCCTGAACCAATTCTGAACGGAGAGGTAGAGGACTCAAGGAAATGGCAAGAGTTGGAAGATGTATGACTAATTATGATAGCTAACTTTGAAGATTGTGTACAGCTCCGTTATGCATACTGTACTAAGTGCATAACGCACTGACCTAATGATAACATGTTGGGAATGGGCTAACAATTACAGTATGTGTAATTTGGCCAGCAAGGGCATAATGGGAATGGTACAGAGGGGGAACTTCTGTTATGTGTGACTACAGGCACTATTCTGTAGCTGTGCTATTGTCTTAGAACATGTATTATTGACTAGAATTTGAACCTAAATCAGTTTCCTGTTGGGTTGTCTACTCCTCTGACCACACAGCAAAGCCAGTGTAGTGTTATAATCATGAACAAAATGGCCAACATTATAATTGCCCAAAGGACAACAACAAAAAATATTTAAGTCCAATCAGTTATCCAGTTGAATAACTTCACTAAGTGAGTTTTAAGAGGCAGATCATTTTATGAATATATCATTGCAGGAGTATCTTCAACTCGAACAATCACGTCGATGCATCGAAACAGAATCACAATATCACAATTTACTCAACTAAACTCCTATTTTAGACTTCATTTGCATACATTGTTTGATGTGGCTATTAATATGGACGCATGTATCCATTAGTGATTATATCAAATGGAAATTAGAACCTATGTGCTCGTTTCTTGTTGCTGTTGCTTCTCTAATTCTGAAGCCTTCCAAAAATACCAACCTAATTTGAAATGATAAACAGCTCCTCCCCACCCTGTGTTGGTTCCCCCACTTATGGGGTCTGTGTTTGATATATTGGACCAGTTCCAAATCATGAATGCGGGGATAAATTAAGCAAGTCGAGGCTATCAAGATGATTGCATGCTTCCCTCTCAAGAGGAGAGAAGTATGGAGTCAGCAACAGTTATGCAGAGACTGAGGCAAGGTACTGAATATCGAGTTAAAGAAGGACTAGCAGGGAGAGATGTATGCTCTTCCACATATGCTGTAATACCATAATAACATTGCAGAGAAGAGCAAGGGGAAGGTTTGTGATGTTTACGACGTTTCAGAACATAATGCGTTATCCTGCGCCAGACTGAAAATGCATCTGTGCAGACTTGGTGTTTATTCTCACGCTTTATGCATCAGACCTGACGTGTTTCAACGTCTTGAGCTGAAAACGTGTTCATTCATTCACTCCCCTCTTCCTGGTCTTAGTGATATATCTACGGCAGTGTCTTCTAGGCCTGCCCACCCCACTGAGCTCCACTCCTTTCTCTCTCCCCCTCCCCCAGCTAAGAGCCCACATCTTGGGAGATGGCGCTCGTCGCTGAGTGCCTAATTATTGAGATCCCGACACTTCCTCTCACCGTCGAACATCCATCCATCATCTAAACGGCGCATTAGTGTCCGGTTGAGAGGGAGCGGCGAGCAGATTTAGAGAGTGAGGTAGTGGCAGGGACTCAACCCCTCCATCAAGGGACCCAATGTCTGGAGAGGAGTCGTCTCTGAGAAACGTCAGGGGGGGTGGCATCATCATCTAGTGCAGATATGGTCTAGGAGGATTATATAATGCCTCTGACACTCAGACCTCAGGGTCCACACTACACACGTGTATTTATTTGGACCGCTATCCAATGTGCTATTGTGTATTTCCATGATTGTCTTGGGAGATAACTGTCATCATATCACGAAATTGGGAGATAATTGTCATCATATAATGAAATTGGGAGATAAGCGTTTGTGGATGGTTCAACTTATTTTTAAAGATCAAAGCAATTACCATTACTTTCTTGGTTTCGCACTTTGTTGGTTGACAGCTGTCATGAAGACGGGTATAGCATTTACAAATAGTCCTGCCTCAAATGAATATTTTGCTCTTGTCCAACTGCTTTTTGGTTAGGCAAATTAAATCATGCTTTGAGCAATGCATATTGGCATTTACTTTGGTTCTTGGTTCCATCCAATCCACCCTTTTGAAACAAATTAAAAGTTTCTTAATTTGATCAATTAGCACATACACCAACTGCATTATCACATGTAAAAGCTTAATTATTTTACAAAAGTCAAGGTCATTTAGGATGAGTTGCTATTTTAATAAGGTAAGGGATGAATACTTTTTCATTAACAGCAGGTCAACTTTCTATATGAGCAGGTGAGGGGGAGAGGAATGACTCATCTTAAAAAAATTAAACTAAAACATGTTCATCCAACTCTTTCCCTATTCTAGTTCTGTCACAAGTCACAAAGTGGACCATCTCTTGTCAAGTGTGAGAACAACCCATAGGCTAATATGCTGACTTGAAGGATAGCATATTTCACAGTCAGGACACTGGATGAGCATAACGCAGGAATCTCCAACTCCAGGCCTAGCGAGCTACTGTGTGTGTATGATTTTGGTCCAGCCCAGCACTAACACACCTGATTCAAACAATCACGGTCCAGACAGAAGACCACTATTCGTCAATCATTCCAAACAGGTGTCTTCGTGCGGAGGTGGAACAAAAGCACCCATAAGCTCTTCAGGACCCAACACGAAATCCTTCGGCTTTTGTCACAAAGGCAATTTTTCCCTTCTTCCTCCACATCACACAACGTTGAAAACCTTAAGGAGAGGCTAGTGGGTTGCGGCGCGTTCAAGCATGTGTGGTGCAAATTGACTGAATATTACCTCTGTTCAACGACGCTGAGCTGTTGATGTCGCCGGTTATGAAAGACGACTCTGACTGTTTCCTGACTGTGTCGTTCCACATCCGACGGATCCGGCTCTGCAGAGAGGGAACAGTAAAACTAACACATCAGTGGGGTTCTGTAACGGTAATGTAATCAGTGGCCTCCAGTTAGGACGTATACAGTCTGTCTTGGGTGTGTGCAGCAACATTCACCATAAAAAAAACACCTCAATTCTTTGATGATACATTCATTCAGACCTCTTGTTGCTGAAGACATACACAGTACATTACTGTAGTCTTTGAGACTGTATTTTTCTGTAAGGCTTTGTAAAGGTTTGACTTCCACACCTCACAATAGTGTTATCACAATTGAGTCATTGCTACTGTTATTGCTAGCTCTCGTTGCTGTTATTGCTACCTCTCGTTGCTGTTATTGCTACCTCTCGTTGCTGTTATTGCTAAGTTTCACTGGTGTTATTGCTACCTCTCATAACTCTACACTGCTGTAAAAGTCAAGGCCATGTTTAAGTGTACAAGTGCTTGTGGGAGCAGACTTGCCTTCAAATAGTATTTACAGTATTCAGATACTTTAATCGTTTGATCGAGCCTGCCTGCAGTAAAAGCATGGGCAGGGTTTGCACTTTTGGGACTATTCCATTGGTTCCATTGAGATATGCAAGCTCAATCAAGCACAGCTTAAGTCTTTGAGCGAAAAAGTTATAATTCTATTTCAACCCAGCGCTGTGTGGGAGTTGGGTTGATCAGTATCCATATTTCAAAGGTCTCTTTCTCTGTCCAAGTCTCACATCCAACTTTCATTTAGAGAGAGAACCCTACCTCCCTAACCACCCAGAGCCCACCGGTTTACGATGTACTTTGCTAATTACACGTTCATTTAAAAGCCTCCGAGTTGCCGATAAATTACAGCGTGTTTACGACCGCTTCCGCTCACATGCGGTTGATGGCGAAAACTCGGCGTAGCGGTTAGCCGTTGTGTCAATGTGCTGCTGTATGTAATTAAAAGGTTCATTATGGATACGGAAACCAGCTTCCGTCGTGACGGAAACCAGCTTCCGTCGTGATGGTGTGCCGTAGACTATTTGCATAATTCATAAATGTATTGTTAACAACATATGAATTAACATTGACCAAGTAAATACAATAAATGGGCTACAATTAACTCGCCGGTCAACATCAGCAGGTAGAATCAAGTAAAAATCTCTATCAGATATGCTCGTACTCAACCAAATACATTGACATTTGAAAGAGGTGAGAGGAGAGGCGCTACCTACCTGTGAACCTGTGGAATATCGCCCTGGTGGGCGGGATGCTGAGCTCTTCCCAGAGCCAATGGAACTCTCCACACTCTTGCCACTGCAGCAGTGGGTACGCAGACACTTTCCGTACTCTTTACGCACCTGTGAACCACACACACATACACATTCCCATTCAGACGCAGATAACCAAACAACTTTTTTTGAGATATTGTGAGAATACTGTAGTTAATAACGGCAATGCTTTCTAGCTTGCTACATGGTAATAAGACATGTCATGTAAAATTGTGAGCTAACCACTTTGTATTTCATGTGTGGTTTGAGAAGCTGACTAAAGCTCATACAGCAAGCTAATACAGGGGCATATGTATCAAGCTACTCAGAGTCAGAGTGCTGAATTAGGATCAGTTTTGCCTTTAGATCACAAAGAATAAGATTACATGGACAGGGTGGAACCTGATCCTGGATCAGCACTCCTTCTCTGAGACGCTTTGTGAACACAGTCCCTGAACCACAAGGTAAAACAAGCACCTTCTTCTGGAGGACACAGTGGAAGATGAATATGAACATGCCCTGCAGGGAGTTGAAGATGGTGAAGAGGTAGGCCATGATGACCGTGCTCTCGTTGACGTACATCAGGCCGAAGGCCCATGTCAGGCCCAGCAGACAGAGCAGCGCTATGGCCCCAATCACCCACGATCTGGAAGCAGAAAGAGACAACGTCAAGGCAACGGCAACATTCTGGACGTTCTCAGAACTGCTAGAGAAGTAACAACTGAACTTGAATACTTGCGAAAAGATACGTGCCTTCGATTTTTGTAGTCTGTAATTTCCTAAAGAAATGTATGTGAACTATCACAAACTATCGCCAGTGATGATTGTGGACTAGGGCCCGCATTCTGTCTGACAGATACCTGTGCATACATATACTGTAGCTGATGGTAAAAATCTAACTATGTAAATATGTCATTGTCCCAGGAAGCTACAGGTGGAAATGCACAAACAAGGTCTTAGTTTGGTTTCAATACCAGATACAGGAGATACCGAGGTGACTTCTAAGTCAACCAAGCCTCTGAGGTGGTCTGAAGTGGCGACTGTTCTCAGACTTCCCACTTAGCATTGTGTCGGCAGTGCACAACTCGGAAGGAGCATCGCGACTACCTCTTCACTGAAGCACAACAAAAAAATGGCATTTAAAAACAAAACGTTTTGCTATCTTGGTCTGTGAACATACAGATGAAAAAAATAAATAGAAGAGAAACGTAGGTAAAAATAAATGTCCACCAGACAGTGAAAAGTACAAATCTAGATGAAGGGAAGGAGGGAGGAGAGAAACGAAGCGGAAAATCGACATAGGAGTGAAATTAAATTGAATCGTGTTCGCCATTGGTGATCGCCTGCTCCTTGGGGACACCTATAATTTTTCTCTCGCTCGCCTTCTTTCAAGAGTTGCACACATTATTCATCAATTACATGACAGACCATCAGATAGTGTACTCTTTAAAATTAGAAAACGGGAGAGAGAGACTATTACCACACCAGGAACAGTGGAAAACTCAAGGTAACTCTCCAATATTAAAATAGTACTTGGTGTATAATTAATACATAGACAATAGGCGATACAGTCTGTATGACCTCGGGGCTCGCAGGTATGGCATAATCACTGGAAGACAAATGAATATGAACACATGTAAACACAGTATTTTGAATGTGGTGCCCGAGGGCCGTCCCAAAAGCCTTGACAAATAACGAAGCTCTGAATAATTATGCTAGTATAAACAGAAATCCCAGTGCACTTCAAATCAATTAATTGATGAAAACAAAGACTTTTTTTCAAAGCTTAAATTACACAGTGCATGACTACTTCTCCCGTGACAAACTGGGAGATTTGTTTCAGCATTCTGAGATTACTTCACCAGAAGCGTATCCATTTTAGCTAATATTGAACAAATGTGAGGTGTGGGTGAGTATTCTTTCACTACGACTTGACGGAGAGCTTCACTAAACATTTACTAAAGGCATGTGGTGGTATAAACATTACTCATTACTTTGTTATGATGAAATGTATGGATAATGAAGATGGTGTGTCATGAATGGATGACCTGTCCATTTTACTCTTACTTGATCTCAGGTTCGTAATCCTCATAGCTGACAGGAAGAATACAAAGAAATGAAAAACAAAATGAAATCAATAACCAAACAAAACCCCAAAGCAAATATTCCAATAATATGATTTTGAATGACACAATATAGTAATAGGAGAGGGGGACAGGCACACAAACAAAGACAAACAGGAAATATTACTCCAAAAAAAGGGCTCATCGAATAAAGTACTATATTGATTCAATCCGCTAGTCTTACTCTCACTCACTCCCATCTTGCGAGTCAGTCACAGGTGCTAAACGCTAAACGTAATTATCTTATTCACAAGCGTCTCCACTCCTCAATAAAAACGGGAGGGTCTAGCATTTCGCCTCAATCGTCTGTAATAAATGGGCCAGGTGCGATAGCAAAAATAAATGATTTATGAAATTATTGGGGCCAACCATTAAACATAATATTCCCAGGTCTATCTTAATGACCTGTTGGGAGAGGCACTTCATCAAGCTGATTGCCCCCTCAGGTAGACACAACGAGGGTGAAAAAAAAATAAGAGGGAAATATTGACCTGGAACTAGGGCAATATTGCAGAGGGATGGGCGACAAGCAGTGGGGGAGGGGGGTTGATAGAGATGCCTAAGGACATAATAGAAATATCAGGGAGGTCAGGATATGAAGAGGTTATTTTTCATATCTCCCTTGGTTTGTATCCGGTCGCCTTTGCTTTTCACTAAGAATTGAGGATGATAGTTATTTTGCCGTGAGGGCTATCTTGGAAAAATCTGGTTCAAGGCAGCAGATATCCTCAACAACCATCATTTCCTCCTGCTCTCACTCACTCACTCCGGAAATGTTCAAAATACTGTATGAACTGTATATGAAGAATTTGGACAGGTATACGTGTCATTTCAAAATGCCTGTCAAAAATGCATAATATACTCAAGAAAAATATCAACATGCAACAATTTCAAAGATTTTACTGAGTTACGGGTCATATGAAGAAATCAGTCAATTGAAATAAATACATTAGACCCTAATCTATGGATTTTACATGTATGGGAATATAGATGTGCATCTGTTGGACACAGGTGCCTTAAAAAAAAAAATGTATTTTTGTTAATTCAAATTTGCTATCGATAAAATTTGAGAGAGATACGCTTTTTGTGCATATGGAACATTTCTGGGACCTTTTATTTCAGCTCATGAAACCAACACTTTACATTTTGCGTTTATATTTTTGTTCAGTGCATATCCCTGCATTAGAATTATATATATTGTTTTTTACTAAGTTGAGAAACTCTCCTAATTAACCCCCCTAGCACTTTCAGTCCTACAGACCTGGGCCCATTTCCCGAAGCTGAAGTAGCTCCCGTAGAGCCATTGAATACCCTCGCAATGATGCCACTCGAGCGTCACGCTGAATGGTTCCACCGCAGCAAAAACAGCACTTGTGCTCTTTCACCGGGAAAACGAGGGGAAAATGCTGATTGTGTTAATAGTCGGGTAGAAATATCAAAAATGAAAATAAATCGAGGAGCAAAGTGTTCCAATCCAAAACAACCAGATTAAACTGGCACCAATTTCCTTTTTGAAAAGAGATAAATTAGTCAATTCTGAGAGGAGATGTGCATTTCAAATGGCTTGAGATCGCATTATAGCTCATTGCAATTGGTCAATTGAGTCGCCTTTCACCTCAGCATAAAGGAGTCTCATTGACTAGTTGAAAGGAAATAGGAAATGCTGTTATCTACTCAGCAGGATGCCAGTGGTTTAACTAAAGGTTTGTGTACAAAGAAATGTCAATGACATTTTGAATCGATCATACCATCTTAATTTGCATATTCCTTCAGGGTCTATAGTAGGGGAATTCTCAATAAGTAGATACTTTATTCACCATGAAGCGTATACAGTACACGTCTACACAGTGATTTTTAAGTCATTAAAAGCGACGTGTCGTGAACAATTTTCAGTACACATTTCTACGTTTCTCAGCACCTCGTGGACTGCAGTCATTAAAGCTCAGCAATTTCCCAAATATAGGGTTCGACAAAGTTTGGTAAAAGTTTGCGTAAGAGAGGAAAACAACATCCAATTTGTGCCAAAGGAACAACAAAGCTAAATCCTACAGAGTACAAATTATTATGGGGTTAAATACAACAGGTTACGCCAGCGCAGCGCAGCACTCACAACACATATCGGATGAGGAATTGACACGGGAAAGAGTCTTTGTCTATCGGGAAAGGCAATGGGGACCAAACACAATACAGAGTAAGCCCTAATAGTGCAGTCCTCTATTGAAACGTGGCATCTTACCAGTGCCATTCCACAATAAGAATTCCATCATAATAACGATAGCTAACATGAGGAAAAAAATATAAAAGACAAAAGATAAGAGTTAAAAAACAAAAACTCAAGACAAAGCATAGCATGTGGTGTTATTCAAAAGAAGAGAAACTGAGTGAAATGAAGTCAATGTGCAGAGAGAGAGAAAGAGAGAAAAAAAAAACATGGAACATTCATTAAAAAAAGCAACGTGATGACATCTGAACATAAACTGCGACATCAAATGATGAACAACATAAAATATAAGATAAAGATAAAAGAAATGTCCTACTAAATTATGACCTAGCAGGAGTCTGGACTGAACCTAAAATATGTCCCTCAATCTTACAATCCAGTAGAATGTCTTCTTCAAAATCAAAACGCTCACTGTATCAGTGTCACGGTAGTCGAAGGGATTAGACCAAGGCGCAGCGGTTTGCGTGCTCATCATTATTTTATTTATATGTGAACACAAAAAAAAACAAGAAACAAAGAAACGACAGTTTCGCAGGCTATCCAAAACAGCAATGCAAAAAACAATCTCCCACAAAGGGACAGGTGGAAAACAGGCTCCCTAAGTATGACTCTCAATCAGAAACAACGATGTACAGCTGTTCCTGATTGAGAGCCACACCAGGCCAACAAAGAAATACACAACATAGAAACCCTAGAATACAAAACAAGAACATAAACCAAAAACCAAAAACCCCGGAACACATAAATCCAACATCCCTCTACATACACACACACCACGAACCATATAAAACAAATACCCCTCTACCTAAATATATAGCCCAAACCACATGAAACAAACACCCCCTGCCACGTCCTGACCAAACTATAATAACAAATAACCCCTATTACTGGTCAGGACATGACAATCAGATTAAAAAAACAAACCATTATTTTCATCATCAAACAATTTGATTATTAGTAGCAGGCTAAATTGTTAGCAGTAGCCTAAATTATTTTGAACTTTAAGATTTGAAACGGATCCAGTCCATTCAAAGCAACCAATAGCGTGGTTAAAATAGCAGTAGGCCTATTTGTTTTGTGTCATATTTGTTTTCATTGTCACAGGTGCCATTTTGGACATCGCCATGTGGAATGAGATATTGTACATACATCTAGAGGTAGGTCTATCAGACGTCAGAGCTGGGAGAGAAGGGGTCATGACCGTTATGTTGTGGTCTGAGAGACAGAGAGTCCGGAGGTGAGGTTTCTGATCGGCCAAGGGAGGCAAGTGTAACAAATCATATGATAGAGAGAACTCTCCACAGAGAAATATATCCTCTCCACAGACAGACAAGGCATGTCAAAGAAAATCTCTATAGCTCATTCACAGTATTTTTAGATTACATCTCCCTTGATAAATAGCTAGGGGAAGTTCAAAAACTGTACTTACTATATTTTGAAATGTAAACAATGTGTTACTAATAACTGATCAAATCATCCAATTATAAAAAATGGTGTGCTTACATTTCTCCATAGTTACATTTAAAGCCACTCAGTCGGTGACTATCAACTCAATAACCCGTTCAAAGTCAGGTCGCAATATCAAAAGCTGTGTCAACAGTGTTAGCACTAACATGGATGACACTCACAACTAGGGCTGTTGTGGTGACCCCTGTTACCGCCACACCGGCAGTCACGAGTCATGACCGCGGTAAAATCCCATGTGACCGTTGAGTCGCTGTAACAGCGCTTTCTAAGGTGATGATTCATTCACAACAACACAGAGATTATGCATAGGCTTCTAAACCAAAATAAGAAGAATTATGATTGTGCCTTATATTAGATTATATAAAAATCCTAAAACAAAACTGATTTAAGATGTCTTTGGTACATAATTGGTCTAGCCTATACTACAAAATGAAACAAATGAAGAGTAATTACCGTTGAGTGTGGACTGTATTATGCATACTGGATGGACTGGTTACCTTATGCTACACTCCAAAATGTATTTCCATGTGTCTGGGAGAAAATGTACAGCCCTAGGTGATGGCGTTGGTTCATTGATTGTGCAGGGCTGATTACAGTTAGCCGACAACTAGTGAATTTGAATTTAGGGCATTTTTTCTATTGTCATAGTTAATTGGGTGACACTTTACCTTTAGCTATAGAGAATATCTCACCACCATGCGTTACCATCGCCTACGCTCTCTCATTCTTTTCTCGAGCGCGCAGACAGGCTGTCAACAGTTTAGTGAAACATGTTCGTTGTGAAAACATGTCACTATCGATGTTCTTGAACAGATTTCACTTGGTTTCCCAGATTAAGCACTGGGTAGCTACAGGAACAAGGTTGGAGAGCCCACGGCATATAGAGTTCGGGCTGAATATCCCCTGTCGGGGCAGCGAGAACATGCTCCTCAAACAATGGATGAGTGAAATAAGTGTTCTTAAATGTATTTCCCAGCTGTTCATATTAAGCTCATGCTCCTCCTTCTTACTATAAAATCTGATAAAATTAAATAATGTCACAGGGCTTATTGTCAGCTAAATGAACAAGCCTACAGCCTATGGCATGGCGCATAGCCAGATACAGTAACTAACATACAGTAGTCCAAATCATTCTGTTCTTGTCACGACTTCCGCTGAGGTCGGTCCCTCTCCTTGTTCGGGCGGCGTTCGGCGTCACCGGTCTTCTAGCCATCGCCGATCCACCTTTCATTTTCCATTTGTTTTGTCTTGTTTTCCCGCACACCTGGTTTGCATTCCCTCATTACTCGTCTTGCATATTATATTACTCGTCTGTTTCCCCCCATGTCTGTGTGTGGAATTGTTATGTGTAAATGTACGTGTACTCCAGGCTGGTTTGCGCCAGGTTATTGTAACCCGTGTGTGTTTAGTTTTCTGAGTGCCGTGTTTTGTTCGCCTCAATAAAGGGCTCCGTTTGCTACCCATTTCTGCTCTCCTGTGCCTGACTTCCCTGCAGCCAGTTACGCACTACTTTACACTTCTGAAATACATTTTTTTTCAAATCATAATGTTTCTTTAGACCTGACTAAAATAAATAATGGATTTATTGTGATGGTGTACATTAAATTAATTTATTAGACTTTTAAAAAATGTAGACGTTCCAAAGGCTGGCATCTGCGGCTTACATAAGTGGCCTCTAGATACTAAACGTGTTTATGTTAATTAACGGTCAATTACCGGGAGACCAGCAGTCTTTTACATGACAATAACCGGCCGACAAAATGTCATGACCGCCACAGCCCTAATCACTAATAAACAAAACCAAGCTAAAATCATGGTCATCCTAGCTCCAATCAGAGTCCACAGAGATGCAAACAGTATGCACGGCCCATTATAACATATAATCATATTTACAAACCTCATTTTAAAATCGGTTGTTATTGAGTCACGGACAAATGTCACAACAGACTGCGCAGCTCTGGGCTTTGAAGTCTGCCGTGCCAACACGTCTCAGACTGCTATCAATGCTATCCAAGAGAGTGCTGCTGATAGCGATGCAGACTGTTCTGTCTAGTAGGGAGTTCTGTTCTCTATTCAGAACGGGATACACAGAGCAGACATCCTCTGGAAAACGAGCCTCGGCACTGCGAGTGTGTGCCTGTGTGCGTGAGTAAGAAAGAGTGTGACTGTGTGTGGCGGGGTGTATAGTGTGTGTGTGTGTACTCGCTGACAGAACTAGGCCAGCAGGGTCTCACTCTCCACTTTGACAAAAGCAGTGACAGGCGGCTGGAGATGATGCCTAGCATTACAGCCATTAAACACAGTGATGCTACTAGAGTGTCTTCAAACTGGCGGACAGGGAAAACACAGAAGCTTTTTATCCATCAATAGGATAAAGGAATGGTAGACAGAGGCAGAAAAACTACTTAAGCCCGGCCACAAAATAAGTCTACTCTGACACCTGGTTGGACTAACACCCCTAAGTGAACCAGAAAAAAATGCTGTGTCATCGTTTTGGCTGATTCCTTTCGG
This sequence comes from Salmo trutta, assembly GCF_901001165.1. Lineage (NCBI taxonomy): Eukaryota > Metazoa > Chordata > Actinopteri > Salmoniformes > Salmonidae > Salmo > Salmo trutta. Next base: position 46,466,388 of record NC_042961.1, on the reverse strand, counting down.
CTCCTAGAGGCGCAAAGGGCCTCACGGTGTCATTGTGAACTAATGTAGTGTTCCAAGACACCACCAACTCTACTTTGTTCCAAATGACCTTGAATTACTATTTAATCACTTAACAAACAGATACACTTCATGACCAAAAGTATGTGGACACCTGCTCATCGAACATCTCATTCCAAAATCATGGGCATTGATATGGAGTTGGTCCGCCCTTTGCAGCTATAACACCCTCCACTTTTCTTGGAACGCTTTCCACAAGTTGTTGGAACATTGCTGAAGGGACTTACTTCTGTGTGGTCTACCACTTCACGGCTGAGCTGTTGTTGCTCCTAGACGTTTCCACTTCACAATAACAGCACGTACAGTTGACCGGGGCAGCTCTAGCAGGGCAGATATTTGACAAACTGACTTGTTGGAAAGGTGGCATCCTATGACAGTGCCACGTTGAAAGTCACTGAGCTCTTCAGTAGTGCAATTCTCTGCTGCCAATGTTTGTCTATGGAGATTGCATGGCGGTGTGCTCGATTGTATACACCTGTCATCAATGGGTGTGGCTTAAATAGCCGAATCCACTTATTTTAAGGGTTGTCCACATACTTTTGTATATATAGTGTACCACAATCATAGCTAGACATGAAATACAAAAAGGATTCACATTTAAATGAATGACCAAACCGTCAACATTTTATCTAATCTCACCATTGAGACCGATTGTTTTGTGGTGATATCACAATAGGTGGTTAATTTGTTTTCACAAAACACAGTGAGCATATTAAACACATTTATACTAATTCATTCATTGCCACTCAAACTGCAACGCCAGTAAACTGTGGGCTTTATATATAATGTCATTCATAGTTCCATATCCTGAGTAGCAGGGAGCGCACGCACAAGCGCACACCCAGATGCGCACACCCACACACTCCCATATATGAATATTCATCCGTGTGTTAGCGGATGCCGACGGGCCAGGTTAATTCTACCAGATTGTCTCGTGGCCTTTTCCCTCGCCGACCAGTGTGCACTTCAGATAATGAAGTACGCCTGCTGGAATACCTGTCCCGTTTTAACCCTTGCCTCCCCTCCATGACACAACCTTTGGTGATAATGAGATATGAACCTGGAGGGCTGTGCTTCCTACATCTCCGCATGGCCATTCTCACCCTTCAGATGTGTTTTGAGAGGTTCACAGATAAAACGGAAGAAGTTATTCTAAGCAGCGGCACATGGTATAACAACACAGCTTCCAACTCAAAGTCTAGGTTTAGTATGACGTACATAACATTGGTTGTTCAATATAATTGTGTTGTTTTGGCAGCTTTTGTTCAGTGTATGTGGCCCACGCGGGGATCGAACCCACAACCCAGCGGTGTATTCGTCCCACTGATTCTGTTGCGAAATGGTTCTTAAACGGAAGCAAATGGCACGAAGCGGGGAGGGACCCGTCTCCATATGTCCAATAGAAACTCTTGTTTTAGTGTCAAAACGGAACGTTGAATCAACCCCTGTTGTTACCAGCACCATGCTCTAACACAGGGTTTCCCAAACTCGCTCCCCCCCTGGGTGCGCATGTCGTTTTTTTGCCCTAGGTCTACACAGCTGATTCAAATAACCAACTCATCATCAATTTCTGATGATTTGAATCAGTGGTGTAGTGCTAGGGGACAAAATAAACATGCACCAAGGGGGGGCCCCGGGACATAGTTTGGGAAACCCTGCTAACACACCGAGCCACGAGAACCTGTTCTGTCATACCAATGTACTAACTTCCACGTACTAATGTCATGTCTGGAAGGTCTCAATGCCTGAGAGGACGAGTGACTTACTTGATGTTGTCGAGGCAACCCGAGTCGGGTTTGAGGATGGCGGTGTGGTGGAACATCTTGTACAGCGCGATGCCTAGGAATATTACGTTGAGCTGGAAGAGATGGATGAAAGAGAGGAGGGGAGCACAGCTGAAATGGAGTTTGTGTGTCGTTGTTGATGCTTTCATACATTTTTAAAATCGGGGAGACATCGTTACAGCTGAGTTGAGTATGTTGTGTCGAAACAAGATGTGGTTTCCCACTTTGCCATGTAGAGCACAAAATGATATGAAAACTGTATTACAGTATAACTGCCACATATAGAAGTACCATGTTGTACTTGACAAGGAAGATGAATTAGTTGGCTCCTGGTCAATGTAATGGCTGGAGTCTGTGCTAAATGACTGTACTAAACATGCAGTTAACCATAGGAAGCAAACTATATTTGGGACTGATATATTTAAGACTGTTTGCAGTTCTCCAAACTGCTCTCGTCAGGAGTCAAATAATGTCAAACAAAACTAAACATATAGGTTAGGTAGAAATACCACAAGTATAGCACAATAGAGAAACCAAGTAGTAGTATGGAGCATCAGGATTGTTGCTGTTATCATTTAATATGCCTCAAACGTGAATCAGCTAAAAGCTAAAATGTCATTGCGGACCAGCGGTAAAGCTATCTCAAGATGGTATTGCCCCTCAAAAAGACACCAATTTGAAAGCTAACTCGTACTACACCGTGCTAGGGAAGTGACATTCAGCTAATTGAGCCACCTTTTGAATTCCCCCCCCCCCGACCTCCTATTTTTCCTCAGTATATGCTTATGCGGTTTCAGAGTGTCTGCTTGTGTGCATGTTACTGAGTCTGTGCCCTATCTCTGTGCCTCAAGGTACAAAGTAGCAGCCATAGATAGCGTATGATTCTAGGCGGAACTTCTGGGCGAAAATCAATCATTGTCGTGGAGCGGGATCACTCTGAGACTGAATACTGAGCAGTGTTCGTCTCTCCTCTCTTCCTCACCAAAGACATCTCTGTCAATTGTGCGGAAAAAGCGGCTAACCGGAATAATTCACAATTCACATCCTCATCCATTTCCCGCCATGACACCTGACCAGCAGTGGCTTATATTACGGTGGAAAGTGGATGTTAAGCTCTCTCTGGACCATTTAAGTGGTGCCCTGAGGTGCTAAGTAGGGTTAATGAGATAGTATGGTAGTGGGAAAGTAGGGACGCTTACCATAATTATCAAGGTTGCCGGTCCTATGAAGCTCCAAATGAAGTAGGTGTCCAGTCGAAGCCAGCACCTGGAGGGGAGGAACAAGACAGAAGAGAGAGAGAAAGGGCGAGAGAAGAGAGAGGAGAGAAAAGAGCGAGATGAGAGAGAGAAACGCACAGGACATACATCAACATGGAGGCTGGAGTGACAAAGAGAAATGAGCACTTCAAACACAGTGCCCGCAAGGGGGTAGGAGAGTTATAACCGTTACATGAGGGTTTGGAGGGAGGATTTGGGTGGTTTCAGTGTCATAACTTCTTATTGGCTGTGATGGTCACAACAGTGTTATCAAAGGACAAAACTCTAATGTGGCTCTGGGCTGAAGTTTCCCCTAAGTAGCCTAACGGTTAAAAGTGTCGGGCCAGTAACCGAAAGGTCACTGGTTTGAACCCCAGAGCCGACCAGGAGATAAATCTGCCGATGTGCCCTTGAGCAAGGCACTCAACCCTAATTACTCCTGTAAGTCACTCTGGATAAGGCCGTCTGCTAAGGTACCCAATCCGAACCTTAACCGTTAGTGGAGAAAAGCTCAACTACATCAGATCAGCGTCAACTTCACCCTACTTCCCTAATATGATCCTGTGTGCAGCTGTTATGTTCATTAGGTTAGAGGTTCATTCCATATAAGGAATAGAGTAGTATCACAGAAATACAATTGATGCTTCGCAACGTTTGCACAGAAAATAATAGGAAATTCGGAACTTCTTAATGGAATTCCATCCCCTTAATTTAATTCCATTCCCAACTCACCTCCTGATTTGACTGACTTTAAATTTAATGGACTTCAACCATACAGACACTAATACCATTTTCACACTATTGTGCCGACCCAAAACCATACTTTGCTAACTCAGATACATTTTCTTATCACATTTTCCTTTCGAGCACAGTTCCAGCAACTAAAGTGGATGTCTTACCAGGCCAGCTCAGTACAACTCGCCTCAGCTCGGCAGTGTGAAAAGCGCCATAGAGACTTAGATGAACTGTCCAGCCTCATGTTAACCAATGAACCACTCTCACTGTCACATTACCATATTAACAATGCAACACCGTGCGCTTGCTTGACTCCACCATGGAAGTTACTATACTCTAGTTGGTTGATTGAAAGCAAACGGGCCCAGATATGAGAGCGCATGGGAGCAGATGTGGGATGAAGGTGATACTGGGAAGGCGAACGACAAAAATGAAGTTGATTCATGACCTTCCGGCTAAATTATTAATAGTTTAATCTCCGCCGCCGCTCGATAGACCTCCATTTTTGGCCATCGGAAATTACAGTTTCCTACTCTGTTGTCATTTGGATGACAAAGAGGCAAAATGGAAGTGGCAGCGAATTAGCCGTAATTCAATAGCATTTTAAGGCAGATTGAAGTGTGAAGAGGAGTGCGCACTTAGCTTCGGACAGCGAAGGCCATACTCGAACACAGGGAGGAAACCTGACAATGCAACTCAAGATTTAATTAGAACTTGTCACCTCATATTCCAGACTACAATAGTGAGTGTTCAAGAAATCCTGAAAAGAGATTCATTTTTCTTACATTCATTTCATGGACATTTTCACACGGCATGGCCCTAATGGAATTTTTCAACTATATAAAGTGTCGGTAGCGTAATTAGACTTGAAGTGAAAAGCTCAAAAGCCTTGGCCGGGTTTTTGCTAATACTTCAAGCACTAACATGCTCGATCACAACCCGATGCCTTGATAAAAGTCAAAATATATATAACCAGAATATACAGAGACAGAAAACAATGCATGCTATCCAAATGGCACCGTATGAGCCCTATGGGCCCTGGTCAAAAGTAGTGCACTATATTGGGAATAGGGTGCAATTTGGGTGCCAGTGAGTGTTCATTTGGTATTACTGGGACTTGATACTTCTCCCCCTGGTCAAGAGATGATGTAAAAACACACGACCATCAAAGGTTTCCTAAGTAGTCATTGTAAATTCTGCTGAAAGCGCAATTGTTCTTTTATTTTTTTTTACCCCGTCAGATCACAGAAAAGCAGATTTATTTAAAAGCCAATGGCTGTCATTTCTGCCTTAGTGCGTGAACCAGCAAGCCTCCCTGCCTCCTGTCCTCTCCAGTCATGTCAGGATTCTGTGATGCCTTTTGAGTCTATCTATTTTCGCTTGTGTCAGGCTGAAGCTGTATTGGTGGCCATCTCCTCAGAATCTTCTTGGTAAAGAAGCTAAGGGAATAGAAACCTGGGTCCTCTCCCAACGTCTAGTGTTGAGTACTCACGTCGGTGACACTGATTCACAGCAACTTGACACATTTGTTAAGCTCAAAGAGACACTTTGCAGAGAGGGGAGAGAAAAGCGCTACCGAGACGAGACAACTTAAAGAGACTTTAAGTCACGCGTGAGGACTTCTCTCTCATGATGGGCTCCAGGTACGCCAAGTTGTCTAAATGCAGTTTGTCTACTGCAAAATGGATAGAGTGGCCATTAAAGTTTTAACAAACTGTCATTATTAATGTCAGATAAATGACCAAGTAAAGGACTTATGGTGAAATGTGAGCTAGGTGCCTTTTTTTGGTTGCAATGTTGTCATTTGTGAATATGAAGTGAGTTCATCTCCTTATGGTATAATATGGTATATGTGCGTGTGTGGTGTGTGTACGTGGTGTGTGTGTGTATGTGGTGTGTACAAGCGCACATAAACATGTACAGTATGACATGTATGATGAAACATCTCATGAGCAAAGTTGCTGATGCTGGTTTATATTATTTTCCGATTGGCTACAGATTTAGTGAAAGAGGAACGGCGTCTCTGTGTTATTGTTAGGAAGGCTGGTTCATGTTTCAGAGGGAAGCGCAAGAGCAAATCAAATGATTTCTTGAGCATCTTCTGCGGGGAAACATAAGAACCTATGAAGACTACTGTCTCAGTATGTGAATGCTAAAGACGCTAACCACAATGGCTTGACATTCACACGGCTATGGCTAGCGTTTGAGCTTGCATTTTCCACTGTTAAACATTTTGTCAAGTCAGCAGAAGTTCTGATTGAGAATAACCTCTCAGGTCCATTATTAAGGGGTGATGAGGAGCATTAGTTATTGCAGCAATGCCAAATATATATCGTTGGAGGCTAACGACTACCACAAATTGTTTTTACTCAGAAAAATGAGTCAGCCGAATGAGTATGGCTGTGTGAATATGTGAGAATTAAACTGACTAAATAAATGTGCAAATCAAATGTAGTGTTAGGACAGGAGTTTTTCTTGTCTAGTTGATGTGACGAGGAACAACTCTGTGCCCTTGTTATAGTCTACAAGAGGTTTCTATTTCAGGTCACATGTTCAGGAAACCCCGTTAGACAAACGCCCAGAACAGCCGTTAGACAAACGCCCAGAACAACCTTACTGAACCTATCACAACCGTATTGAATAGTTCAGATATGGCCAACAGCCTGGCATTGTGGATCATAAGATGGTGCTGGTTGTACAGATGACTTCTTTGAACAAGCTGTTATTTTGTTTAAAAAAAAAATCAACACAAAAAGTTATGTTATTATAGTATAATATATGCCATTTAGTAGACACTTTTATCCAAAGAAACGTACATTTTTCATTTGGGTGGTGCCAGCAGGAATCAAACCCACAATCCTTGGCATTGCAAGTGCCATGCTCTACCAATTGAGCCACACAGGACCATATGGGCTATGCAAACAGCAGCCTTGCCTCCAAGTAAGAGCTTGTCTAGAAGTGTTTCCCAAACAGGTCCCGAGGACCCCCTGTCATTTCACACATCGAACCCTAGCACACCAGATTTGACTAATCAAGGGCTTGCTGATTAGTTTGAATCAGGTGTGCCAGTACTGGAAAATATCAAATAGAGGAACACATGGTGCTTGCGGAGAGGTTTAAGCAACACTTCTTTAGAATCTAGACCTTCGTAGTTAATGGGTTAATGGTGGGCATGGCATGGTTCTAACGACAGGGTTCTTACAGTGAGGTTCTAACGATGGGGCTCTAACGCAGTGGTTCCAGTTCCGGTAAATACTCACACTCGATCCGTGCCGTAGCTCCGGTAGTCGACGGCGGCCGACACAGCCACAACGAGCGCGGGCACGCCGTAGCCCACCAGGTAGAAGTAGCGTTTGCGCGAGTGCTCACTCTCAAACACCTCCACCAGCATAATGTAGAGCTGCACACCCTCCAGGAACATCCAGGTGAAGGCAGCCAGGAAGAAAAAGTGGAGCAGGGCAGCGAACACAGCACAGGCAATCTGAGGAGGGGAGAGGAGACAGTACAGGTCAAAGGTCAAAGCATTTGGCTTAAAGACGGACAGAAAACGTGTCGATGTACAGCTAAAAATTCCAGGTGTTACTATCTCATGATTTTATTCATATTATTAAAACATTTCATGTAATTTTCTTTTCTATTATTAAAAATACCTTTAGGGCCGAAACATCAGTCTCATGCATTTGACAAGGTAGTAGACGTAAATAAACAAGGAGCTAATGACTTTTCAAATGAGCGAGAGTCGCTCCATGCTTCAAATGAAAAAGGGCATGATATCATCAATTGGATATGTTCCTGGGTTTAGTTGCCGTCTCTGGTCGACTGATTGCTGATACTGAGTGAGTAGTATTGACCTGTCAATTTACCTTTCAACCTTTGAATTGACCCCTACATGCCCCCTACCCCATAGTTATTGCTGGTACCCTTTCCAAGATATGTACAATTGGGAAAGTGGAGAACAGCAAACGGGAAAAGCGGTTGTACAGTTGTCATGGTTCACTAGCAAAGACGTTGAGCATGGGGGCTGAAGGATGAGAAGCCAATATTCTGTGAGTCAACTGGAGCTATCTCTGAAATGATATAGGTACCTCAGGCAGGTGTCAGAAGACTGGAATGGACAGGAGCGCCGACACTGTGCATGCACACCCGCGTGCGCACACACACACACGCGCACACACACACACAGTGTACTTGCAACGACTGTAATTGATCAGATTATAGGAGCAATTGGTCATACGCGAGGTACTTTGTTCTACGGTCATTGAAATTGGTTTCAATTAAATGACTCTCAGGTTCAGTGGCCATCACCGCAATGAGGAGAGCGATCTTTAAATTGCCCAGTGAATCAAGACCATCACATCTTATGAAAGGGAAGAGTAGAGGGCAAAAGCACAGTCTGCAAACGTTCATCGTTCAGTAGGGTCCACATTTATGAGAGCAGGTGTGTGTCTTTCTGTGCCTGTCAATTGCACTAATTGTGGAACAGACTTTACATTGCGTACCTCACACACACACACACACACACACACACACACACACACACACACACACCCTTTCACTGCTCCTCTAACTCCTCTCACCACCCTCCCTACCGCACCATGTTGATAATGACTTTGCCCTTAGTGCAGAACTCAACCAGATACCTACGACAGCCAGCGACAGTCATTAAAAACAGTGATTGCCTAATCCAGATTATCTGCAGCGTTTAGAGATCAGTCTACTGCTCTGCATCGTGACGGGAGGTTTAGTGCAGTGGCGGAAAGGGGGGAAAAGGGAGTGTGTGAGGGGGAGCGTGTGTGTGGTCATTTGATAGAAACATAGGAGCTTGAGCTGTGTCAGGTGAAGTAACAGGGTGTAACTGGGAGAACCAGGGGGACTGGGGAGGAACTGGCTGAAGGAGTATTTGGGAGAGATGCTTAGAAAGGTCTAGATGAGGGCAGAGTCAGTGTTGGCTATAGATATCCCATGGTGTTAATTATCATTGTATATATATATATATATATATATAGTACCAGTCAAAAGTTTGGACACCTACTCATTAAAGGGTTTTACTTTATTTTGACTACTTTCTACATTGTAGAATAATAGTGAAGACATCAAAACTATGAAATAACACAAAAAAGGTGTAGATTCTTCAAAGTAGCCACCCTTTGCCTTGATGACAGCTTTGCACACTCTTGGCATTCTCTCAATCAGCTTCACCTGGAATGTTTTTTCAACAGTATTGAAGGAGTTCCCACATATGCTGGGCACTTGTTCACTGCTTTCCGCCACTCTGCGGTCCGACTCATCCCAAACCAGCTCAATCAGGTTGAGGTCTGGTGATAGTGGAGGCCAGGTCATCTGATGCAGCACTCCATCACACTCCTTCTTGGTCAAATAGACCTTACACAACCTGGAGGTGTGTGGGGTCATTGTCCTATTGAATAGTCCCACTAAGTGCAAACCAGATGGGATGGCGTATTACTGCTAAATGCTGAGGTAGCCATGCTGGTTAAGTGTGCCTTGAATTTAAAAAATAATCATTGACAGTGTCACCATCAAAGCACCATCACACCTCCTACTCCATGCTTCACGGTGGGAACCACACGTGGAGAGCATCCGTTCACCTACTCTGCATCTCACAAAGACTCAGACCAAAGGACAGATTTCCAACCGTCTAATGTCCATTGCTCCTGTTTCTTGGCCCAAGCAAGTCTATTCATCTTATTGGTGTCCTTTAGTAGTGGTTTCTTTGCAGCAATTCAAGCATAAATGCCTGATTCATGCAGTCTCCTCTGGACAGTTGATGTTGAGATTTGTCTGTTACTTGAATTCTGTGAAGCATTTATTTGGGCTGCAATCTGAGGTGCAGTTAACTCTAATGAATTTATCCTCTACAGCAGGGTCTTCCTTTCCAGTGGCGGTCCTCATGAGATCCAGTTTCATCATAGCACTTCATGGTTTTTGCGACTGCACTTGAAGAAACTTTCAAAGTTCTTGAAATTTTCCGAATTGACTGACCTTCATGTCTTAAATTATTGATGGACTGTTGTTTCGCTTTGCTTATTTGAGATGTTATTGCCGTAATATGGACTTGGTCTTTTACTAAATACGGCTATATTTTGTATACCACCCTGACCTTGTCACAACACAACTGACTGGCTGGCTCAAACGCAGTAAGAAGGAAATAAATTCCACACATTAAAAAAGGCACACCTGTTAATTGAAATGCATTCCAGGTGACTACCACATGAAACTGGTTGAGAGAATGCCAAGAATGTGCAAAGCTGTCATCAAAGCAAAGGGTGGCTACTTTGAAGAATCTCAAATCTAAAATATATTCTGATTTGTATAACACTTTTTTGGTTATTACATGACTCCATGTGTGTTATTTCATAGTTTTGAGGTCTTCATTATTATTCTACAATGTAGAAAATAGTAAAAAATAAAGAAAAACCCTTGAATGAGTAGGTGTTCTAAAACTTTTGACTGGTACCGTATACATCATGTCCAAACAATTGCATTTCCACAGGTTATAGAAACATCTCAAGGATGATCAATGGAAACAGGATGCATCTGTGCTCAATTTTGAGTCTCATAGCAAAGGGTCTGAATTCTTATGCAAATAAGGTATGTGTGAATTTGTCATTATGAGGTATTGTGTGTAGATTGCGGAGGAATTTTTTATTTACTCCATTTTAGAATAAGGCTGTAACGTAACAAAATGTGAAAAAAGTCGAGGTCTGAATACTTTCCGGAGGCACTGTATATCCTCCAAACACTGGTTTTGAGGGCATTATCATTTTTATACAACAGGTTACCAACCTATTCAAATAATGATTTACATATTTTGACCCCAAAAAAATGTATTTTGGCTAATTTATTCATATTATTTTATCCTTCCACAATATATAGTCCCGACACAAACCTATGGTTGCCACCCAAGCCGGCTGGTCGTTTGTCTATCGGTTTGGTTGCCAGAGACGTGACCAAGTCGTTCAGTATTTTTGTTCTGTATCTATGGACGCGACCCAGTCGTTCGTTCTAAATGTTCCATTGCCATACAAGCTGGCAACGTTCTTATTCTTTGCTTGCGAGTTAGCAAACTACGGCTAACACAGTCACGCCAAACAGTGCAGCCAGAATAACAGAAAAGTAGCTGCTTTGTGTGTTTGTTTAAGCTGTTTTCTAGTGACATTGATTTGGATACATTGATAACAATGAGCTAATGATGCACGATTTCAGCTGACAAAGAAAATGTGCTCTCGCATCAGGATGCTGTTGTTCAGAGGGGCTAACCAACAACACAGGTAACACAATCATGTCAAACTGAAGCTGGAAAGACCGCAAACTAGCTTCACTTTGTTTCATTTTAACTGTTCTATTGACATTTCTTTGTATAGATCCATAAAAATGATGCTGATTTATGATTGACAGGCTGAGAAAAGCTGAGTGCCTGTCTGTCTCATCCCGACTCGACCCCAACACGTTCATTGCTATGTTACAGCTGGAGATCGAATTTCAATATTGAAACAATGTTGCAAATGTCAGAGAGACAGACAGCAAGGTCTATACAAATCTATGCTATTGAAAACCAATTGCTAGTCTAAAAGAAATGGGAGATAATGTCTAGATGCTTAGACATGTCTAGACATGCTTAGACATGCTTGGATATCAAGTTTATGAATTGTCTGGTTGGGCTGATGATAGTGGATTGCAGTGGATTGCACGTCAAACATTTCAATGTGGAATAGACACCGGCTGGAATGGGGTTTTAACCAAATCAGCATTCAGGATTAGACCCACCTGTTGTATAAATTCCCAAAACAAGTTGAGGAACATGTACTGTGCTACTCATAACCATGGCTACATACAGCTTCAAAACAGAACAATTTCAAATATATAGGCTAGGCTATGTTCACTTGAGGTGTCTAAATTAGAACAGACTAAGAACGGCAATTATATTTGTTCTAGAGGAAACACACTCAGCCGTTTGCTATCTTAATTGGAATAAGTGAACGTTGCAGACAGAATTTATATCCATTGTACAACATGCCTTGTACTTCAGCTTTTCACCCTTCCAATATCCAGATGCCCTAGTAAGTGTACACTAAAAACGTGATGTTCCAGTGGACTGCTGAATTGCCTTCTCGAGTGTAACTGTTCGTCAAGTGATGAGAGCTGTAGTGAAGCTCACACTGAATGCTTAAGTACCAGACATCTTTTTTTAACAAGATCCAGGCTTAAAGTACTGCATAAAGTCAGGACAGCGAAATAAAAACAATTTAACTGATAATATTATACTGCAATAGGAAGACGTGAGCATAACGATTCAATAGGGTTAAGGTTAAAATCGGATGGATTTTCTCATTTACTAAATTCTTGGCTCAGCCCATGTTTGTTGAGTACTAGCCTTTTTAGTGTTTGACCAGGATTTTTGTGTGAACTGAATAACTTTGAAGTAAAAGTTTCACTATAAGGAATTAAAAATTATACCTGGTTAAAGGTCTAGTGCAGTCAAAAATATGATTTTCCAGTGTTGTATATATTACCACACTATGAGGTTGGAATAAGTGTGACAATTATGATAATGCCCTTTCAGTGTAAGAGCGGTTTGAAAACAGTTTTGGCCTGCCGGGTGACATCACTATGCGGAAAATGAGTTAATAGACCAATAAGAAAACATTCCAAACCTCTCTGCCAATAACAGTGAGTTTTCAGTTTCCCCCTCCAAGACAGTTCTAGCAACATTCTTGCTTGAGAAATTGCTCTTTGCTAATAAGCTGCACTACATGACCAAAAGTCTCATTCCAAAATTAAGTGCATTAATATGGAGTTGGTCCCCCTTTGCTGCTATAACAGCCTCCATCCTTCTGGGAAGGCTTTCCACTAGATGTTGGGACATAGCTGCAGGGGCTTGCTTCCATTCTGCTATAACAGCATTAGTGAGGCACTGATGTTGGACGATTAGGCCTGGCTCGCAGTCGGCGTTCCAATTCAACCCAAAGGTGTTCGATGGGGTTGAGGTCAGGGCTTTGCGCAGGCCAGTCAAGTTCTTCCACACCAATCTCGACAAACCATTTAATTTCTATTTGGACTTTGCTTTGTGCACAGGGGCATTGTCATGCTTTAACAGGAAAGGGCCTTCCCCAAACTGTTGCCACAAAGTTGGAAGCACAGAATTGTCTAAAATGTCATTGTATGCTGTAGCATTAAGGTTTCCCGTCACTGGAACTAAGGGGCCTAGCCCGAACCATGAAAAACAGCCCCAGACCATTATTCCTCCTCCACCAAACTTTACAGTTGCCACTATGCATTGGGGCAGGTAGCGTTCTCCTGGCATCTGCCGTCGCACTGCCAGATGGTGAAGCATGAATCATCACTCCAGAGAAAAGGTTTCCACTGCTCCAGAGTCCAATGGCGGTGAGCTTTACACCTCTCCAGCCGACGCTTGGCATTGTGCATGGTGATCTTAGGCTTGCGTGTGGCTGCTCGGCCACAGAAACCCATTTCATGAAGTTCCCGACAAACAGTTCTTGTGCTGACGTTGCTTCCAGAGGCAGTTTGGAACTCGGTAGTGAGTGTTGCACCCGAGGACAGACAATATTTACGCACTACGTGCTTCAGCACTCAGCGGTCCCGTTCTGTGAGCTTGTGTGGCCTACCACTTCGCGGCTGTGCCGTTGTTGCTCCTAGACGTTTCCACTTCACAATAACAGCACTTACAGTTGACCAGGGCAGCTCTTGCAGGGCATAAATTTGACAGACTGACTTGTTGAAAAGGTGGCATCATATGACGGTGCTACGTTGAAAGTAGCTCTTCAGTAAGGCCATTCAACTGCTAATGTTTGTCTATGGAGATCATATGGCTGGGTGCTCGATTGTATACACCTGTCAACAACGGGTGTGGATGAAATATCCGAACCCACTAATTTGAAGGGGTGTCCACATACTTTTCTAAATATAGTGTATTTTTTGTCTGTTTTCGACGTAACTGTTACCCAGAAAGGATGTGATGATGAGATTAAAACAGCTGCATTGGACCTTTATCTACTGTATCTAGCTGTTACCTGTGGACCCACTCTATCAAATCCTTAGTTACTGCAGGTGGGACTTGGTGTTAATGATGTTATGATAACCTGGTGACCGTATATACAGAGAACAGAGCCGTGTCTGATTTAGACCGGATGAACCAGGTGCGTAGCCTCTCAAGCCAATCAGTAACACTAATGGATCAAATAAGTGCCAGGTTGAAATCAAAACACATGGGCACTTTCAATAGTTCAATTTGGCTCCCTCTCCTTTCCTTTATCAGAGAACTGATTTGGGAGACAGGTGATAGATAAAACATCAGACTTAAATCCCGAACAGACAACTGAGTCGTTGCTTTCAATGTATTTTCTGATTAGTGCAGAAAAAGAAGACCAGACAAGGATTTGGAGCAACTTTAGACTATTGAGATGAAGTCCCCCAGACTCGCTCAAAAGTAGAAACCTCCCCAACTTTTCAGAGAGACAAAGAGACACTACCCTAGGCCCTCCACTAACACACTGCTCTCATTGAAACCATTGAGTGGGCTGTGTTTTTTGAGCATCAAATCGTCCGGCTTGGGAATGTTCTTACCGGTTGGTCAGCTCGGTTGATTCCCACCAGGAAGAGGGACTCCGCTATGAAGAGGCTGATGCAGAGGTTCTTGTGGATGGTGTTGCGGTCGCTCTGGAGGCCCCGGAAGAAGCAAAAGGTGAACAAGCTGATGAGCAGGCAGACCAGAGAGAGCAGGATGCCAACCCACGTGATGACGTCCAACAGCATGTCATGGACTGGGTCTGTATTCTGGGAAAGGGTACAAATAAGGAAATGCATTACATGAGATTACTGGATAGGAGTAGAAGATGCTCCACCAACATGAGACGAGGCGCAAACAAAAAACAGGATGAACATTAGGAAGGAATAGGCGCAACTGTCGCTCACAACCAAAAACCCCAGATAAGATTAACATAATTTAATATACTCTACCGGTCAACAGTTTTAGAACACCTACTCATTCAAGGGTTTTTCTTTATTTTTTATATTTTCTACATTGTAGAATAATAGTGAAGACATCAAAACTATGAAATAACACATATGGGATCATATAGTCACAAAAAAAGTGTCATACAAATCTAAATATATTTTATATTTGAGATGATTCAAATAGCCACCCTTTGCCTTGATGACAGCTTTGCACACTCTTGGCATACTCTCAACCAGCTTCATGAGGTAGTCACCTGGAATGCATTTCAATGAACAGGTGTGCCTTCTTAAAATGTAATTTCTTTCCTTTTTAATGCATTTGAGCCAATATGTTGTGTTCTGACAAGGTAGGGGTGGTGTACAGAAGATTGCCCTATTTGGTAAAATACCAAGTCCATATTATGGCAAGAACAGCTCAAATATGTAAAGAGAAACAACAGTCCATCATTACTTTAAGACATGAAGGTCAGTCAATACGTAAAATTCCAAGAACTTAGAACATTTTTTCAAGTGCAGTCGCAAAAACCATCAAGCGTTATGATGAAACTGGCTCTCATGAGGACCGCCAAAGGAATGGAAGACTCAGAGTTACCTCTGCTGTAGAGGATAAGTTCATTAGAGTTACCAGCCTCAGAACAAGCAGCCAAAAGTGCTCAGCATATGTGGGAACTCCTTCAAGACTGTTGGAAAAGCATTCCAGGTGGAGCTGGTTGAGAGAATGCCAAGTGTGCAAAGCTGTCATCAAGGGAAAGGGTGGCTATTTGAAGATTCTCAAATAGAAAATATATTTTTATTTGTTTAAGTGCAGATGTGGCCAGGGCAATAAATTGTAACGTCCATACTGTGAGACGCCTAAGACTGCGCTACAGGGAGACAGGACAGACAGCTGATCGTCCTCGCAGTGGCAGACCACGTGTAACAACACCTGCACAGGATCGGTACATCCGAACATCACACCTGCGGGACAGGTACAGGATGGCAACAACAACTGCCTGAGTTACACCAGGAACGCACAATCCCTTCATCAGTGCTCTTGTAGGCCTGTTGTAAGACAGGTCCTCACCAGACATCACCGGCAACAACGTCACCTATGGGCACAAACCCACCGTCGCTGGACCAGACAGGACTAGCAAAAAGTGCTCTTCACTGATGAGTCTCGGTTTTGGAAGTGGAGGTTCTGTAATGGTCTGGGGCGGTGTGTCACAGCATCATCGGACTGAGCTTGTTGTCATTGCAGGCAATCTCAACGCTGTGCGTTACAGGGAAGACATCTTCCTCCCTCATGTGGTACCCTTCCTGCAGGCTCATCCTGACATGACCCTCCAGCATGACAATGCCACCAGCCATACTGCTCGCCTGTGCGTGATTTCCTGCAATACAGGAATGTCAGTGTTCTGCCATGGCCAGCGAAGATCCCAGATCTCAATCCCATTGAACACGTCTGGGACCTGTTGGATCGGAGGGTGAGAGCTAGGGCCATTCCCCCCAGAAATGTCTGGGAACTTGCAGGTGCCTTGGTGGAAGAGTGGGGTAACATCTCACAGCAAGAACTGGCAAATCTGGTGCAATCCATGAGGAGAAGATGCACTGCAGTACTTAATGCAGCTGGTGGCCACACCAGATACTGACTGTTGCTTTTGATTTTGACCCCCCCCTTTGTTCAGGTACACATTATTCAATTTCTGTTAGTCACGTCTGTGGAACTTGCTCAGTTCATGTCTCAGTTGTTGAATTTTGTTAAGTCCATACGAATATTTACACATGTTCATTTTGCTGAAAATAAATGCAGTTGACAGTGAGAGGACGTTTCTTTTTTTTGCTTAGTTTACATGATTCCATGTGTGTTATTTCATAGTTTTGAATGAGGTATTCTAAACCTTTTGACCAGTAGTGTAATTATTGAGTGTATTTGTGTTGTAACATTATAACTACACTACATTGTGTATTGAATCAATCAAATAAATAACTGGCCAAAATGACTGTCTCAGTGTTGACAATCTGATTATCATCTGAGAATATCGGTATTTTTTTGTTATGGATAACTAAAATGACACTCAAATGTATATTCACTAATAAACAAGACGAAACTGCCTTTTGGTAGTGCCACCATCGACCTCTCCACACAATGACCTAGCTGTCACAGATAGGACCACAGGTGGTAAGGTGGAAATGGCATGAAAATGTGTCACCAGTGTGTTCTGGCAAGTTAACAAATTGAGTTACGGAAATGGCCACAGGTGGCTGTGAAAGGCACTATGGGTAATCTATTAAAGGCCCAGTGCAGTCAAAAACTAGATTTTCCTGTTTTGTGTACAGTATATACACTGAGTATACAAAAAATTAAGAACACCTGCTCTTTCCACGACAGACTGACCAGGTGAAAGCTATGATCCCTTATTGATGTCACTTGTTAAATCCACTTCAAATCAGTGGAGATCAAGGGGAGGAGACAGGTTAAAGAAGGATTTTTTGCCTTGAGACATGGATTGTGTATGTGTGCCATTCAGAGGGTGAATAGGAAAGACAAAAGATTTAAGTGCCTTTGAACGGGGTATGGTAGTAGGTGCCAGGCGCATCGGTTTGTGTCAAGAACTGCAACGCTGCAGTGTTTTTCACGCTCAACAGTTTCTCGTGTGCATCAAGAATGGTCCAACACCCAAAAGACATCCAGTCAACTTCACACCTCTGTGGGAAGCACTGGAGTCAACATGGGCCAGCTTCCCTGTGGAATGCTTTCGACACCTTGTAAAGCTGTTCTGAGGGCAAAAAAGGGTGGAGAGTGGAGAGTGCAACTCAATATTAGGAAGGTATTCCTAATGTTTGGTATACTCAGCGTATATTTCCACACTATGAGGTTGGAATAATTCTGTGAAATTGCGAAAATCATGATAGTGTTGAGCTTTAAGTGTTGAACTGTTTGAAAAGACGGCCTAAAATTTAAGCCTGTTTTGGTGGGATGGAGTTTTGGCCTGCCTGGTGACATCACCAGGCGGTAAAAGATAATAGACCAATAAGAAAGAGAGTTTCAAACCTCTCTGAACAATAACTTGTTCTCAATTGGTCTAGCTGGTTAAATAAAGGTGAAAACAACAACAACAAAAAAACAGCTCATCCAATTAGGCCCCTCAAATTCTTGCTTGAGAAACTGCTCTTCTCTAAGAAGCTATTGTTGTTTATTTTTTACCATTTTAATTGAAAACAATCACAGTAAGGTACTTTAATTGTTACCCATAAATATAGATACAGAACTTGCAAAATACAGAAATACAGCTGGTATGATACATTTTGCATCATATGATGAAAAACGCAGCATCATATGATGCAAACTACATCAAACTTGATTGCTGACATACAAAACATTTTGGGACCGTCAACAATGGACAAATGAAACAAATACCATAATATAGTTTTTTGGATGGAGTTTTCCTTTAAAACGTTGTTAAAAACAGAAATGTGAAAGAAGACTGTCTCCAGCTTCAAACTGACTGCTGTACCTGGTGGATTCGTAGAACCATTTGGGCGGAACTCGACGTTTCCAGAGTCAACTTTGATCACACGTAACACTTAAAGAATAGTAACACGAGTAGAAACAGCTTCGTCTGAAGCCACAGGCCAGCAGCATACCACCCTGCATCCTACTGTTGCTGGAAGTGGTGTTGGCAGGCCAGTAGGAGGCACTCTTTCCTCTGGTCTAAAATAAAATGTCCCAGGGCAGTGATTGGGGACATTGCCCTGTGTAGGGTGCCGTCTTTCGGATTGGACGTTAAACGGGTGTCCTGACTCTCTGGTCACTAAAGATCCCATGGCACTTATCGTAAGATTAGGGGTGTTAATCCCGGTGTCCCAACTAAATTCCCTGTCTGAATTCCCCAGCTTCCAATAGGCTCATTCATCCCCCTTCCTCTCCCCTGTAACTATTCTCCAGGTTGTTGCTGTAAATGAGAATGTGTTCTCCGTCAATTTACCTGGTAAAATAAGGGCAAAAGAATTGACTGTTTTTCTTTTCAACAGCCTTCAGCTGTGATGAACATGACAGCAAATTGTATTTACATGGAGTGATCTTGAGGATGTCAGTTTTGTAGAGCAGATATTCAATCACTCAAAACGTGTGTGTGTGTGTGTGTGTGTGTGTGTGTGTGTGTCTGTGCAATCTCAAAGGCCTGTGCTTACACAATAGTCCTCAAGGACAATATCAGTGAGTCACAGCTAGAGAATGCACTCCTCACTGGTTTTTTACTGGAAGCACACAGTATTAAAGTTGGGACAAAAAGCCGAAAAATACAGACACAGACATTTCCTTCCTCTTACCGAAGCTTTGTGCTTCCGTCTGTAATCTTTGGTGCTTTTGCTGCACATAGATTGTTAAAAACCATTATTTGGTCAACAGCAATAGCCTTTGCATTATGTTGATTCCTGCTACGAAAGTATCTGTCCGTTCCTGCTTCGCAGTCGGTTGCTGACTCTCACTATCTCCCCAGTGTGAGTACGGAGGAGGGAGAAATGCATTGAGAAGCTCAAGCATACTGTAGGTCTATATGACCGTTGCTCAAAATGCTATTGTGGGGAAAAAGACAGTATTTCTCACCTTTTAATATTGAGTTAATGACACCACTTTACAACCGGAGTAGGCTGCAGTTAGTGTGGTTTTGGCGCCGCCTAGGCCTAGCGCTATTGGACACAAGCCTACATTTACAGATCTATTAATCAATTAGCCTACATGGCTATCGAGCAACACTATCATATTTAGAGTTAGAAATCTAGCTAAGTGTTTTGAGCTCCCACTTCCTCAGGTGGTGAATAATATAGCCTATTAGGACAATAGGCCTACGCACGAAGATGTCAGCAAATTCTCTGAAGAGCGCCCCCAAAAATCGGATAATTCTGGATCCTATTTGGACAGGTTGTACTTCAAAATATCAATCAATCATGCATTTCCTGGATATGTTAGATGAAATAGTTGTTTTTTACTTGGCACTGGAAGAAAAAAAAAAACTGTCTAGAGCCCTGCCGGTAATGTAAAGTCCCTGTCCATTAAAACATTAAAAACATTTGTTGTTATCAAGCAAAATAGTTACATTTATCACGATATGACTCTAGCACCTCCCCAAAACCTAATCTACGCGAAAAGGGTCAAATGATTGCGACATGGATTTTTTTTCCCACACATCACCCAGCAATACACAGCGCACATTTTTTTCACAAAAATGAGCACTTCCTCTAAATCAAACTTCGACCCGAGTCAGCCGTATTAATCTACACTGGGGGCAGGGTAAGAGGCTAAAGCATCCAGCTGGGATTTTCTACAGCCTCCATTATCGTAGGGGATGCTTTACACAAAGGCTTGTTAAACAGGTGCACGGAGCATGGGCTAACGCTAGCGTAGAGAGACGGGAGAACAGATGCTGATCATTAAGGGGCTGCTCTACAATAACAGTCGACGCACTACCCTGAGTCTGGGGAGAGGCTCTCTTTACATTTTCTTGCCTGATGAGCCGTTGTGTATACATCAGGGGGACAGGGGGATGACACGACTGTGGAGCAGCGTGCCGTAGAACAGTGTGTGTGTGTGTGTGTGGCTGTCTCTGGTCCTCCATAATACAAAGGCATCTCATGCGCTGGTTGGTGGTAGATGCAGACTGTTTTGAAAAGGGGGCCTAGGGTGAGTTGAGCTAGCGAGCTGTGCCATGGCTTCAGGCTCTATCCATCACAATCTTTACCTTGATGGGGGGGGGTGCTGGGTCAAAACGAGATGGAGGTGTAGGGTGCATTCACACGTGTGCGATCGATCTACTGCGGTGACATCTCTTTGTTCTGGGAGGGTGGATGATCGCCAAGGTGCCAACGGCCACAACTTTATCCCTACGATGAAGGCCATTTTCTGGGGGCTCGTCCGGGCGTCTGCAGCCGGAATGGGAACTAGGGTCCCGAAAGCAGCGGACCGTAATTCGCTCCAAAATTCAGTCTGTCGTGGGAGGCCAAGGAGTCATACCACAGGACATGTTACTTACTGGGGCGGTGCGAGCCTTGCGCAGATTCGATTTGTCTTCCCTCCACCCTTTAAACACACATATATTTCATTCTGGTTGGATGCCTTTGGGAGATTGGGTTTGCCCCTGATATGTTACCACAAGGCACAAAATAGGACCTCAGGTTGATGGGAAGTCAAAGGCAGAGGTGTATACATGTCAACTGCATTCCCTGTCACCCTATGCCCTGACCAATCAAGTCAATCCAATCAGATATCACACGATACCAAATAAATCACCATTGCACCCTTCATTCTAACAGGGGTGCCTCCACTGGGCTCTGGACGTGCTCAGATCCACTGGGCCAATGGGACAGAGAGGAGATGAGCTTCATTCCTTGATATACCTCAAAGAACCGCTTGCAACACAAAGCCAATCCAATTAAAATGAATAAATCTGCCTGGACGACATCCAGGGAGAGAAAGAGAAAGAGCTGGAGAGAGCTTTGAGTCATCAAATACGTCAGAGCAGGGCACATGTTGTGGTAAGGGTAGCAGAGCCCCTACCGAGGGGTGTCGAGCGTTAAATTCACCTACGGGCAAGCATTTAGGATCTTAAAGAGCCAGGAGGAGGGAGTTTACATTCAGTCCATGTGCCTAATAGAGCAGTACAATATTCCCAGCGACGATAACCGTGATACACCGTACTGCCGGTGGTGGAGCCTTCTAAAGCGGAATGCGTCCAGATAGCAGTCGGAACCTCGATCTGTCCACCGTCATCTTTACTTTTAGTAAATAAATGTACAATAAAAGCACATGGATGACTTGCCATGTCATGATATAGATGGATGGAAAGCTACATATGTGGATGGATGGATGGATGGATGTAATAATTAAGCAATAAAGCCCGAGGAGGGGTATATGGCCAATATGCTAATGCTAAGGGCTGTTCTTAGCTTAGCTGTGGTATATTGGCCATATATCACAAACCCCTGGGGTGCCTTATTGCTATTCTAAACTGGTCACCAACATAATTAGAACAGTAAAAAGGAATGTTTTGTCATACCTGTGGTATAAGGTCTGATATACAACGGCTTTCAGCCAAATCAGCATTCAGGACTCGAACCACCCAGTTTATAATAAGTTATACGTTAACATAGTGGGAACTGTGCACACTATAACTGTGCCCTCTATACATTTCAAAGCCAGAACGTATCATGGTAGCTTTATGATTTCAGATAAAGACACCCCACCAGGACACGGATGCATGAGGCTTAGCATCATCCCATTCCATCATCCCATTCCATCATCCTATTCCATCATCCCATTCCTTCATCCCATTCCATCATCCTATTCCATCATCCCATTCCATCATCCCATTCCATCATCCCATTCCATCATCCCATTCCATCATCCTATTCCATCATCCCATTCCTTCATCCCATTCCATCATCCTATTCCATCATCCCATTCCATCATCCCATTCCTTCATCCCATTCCATCATCCCATTCCATCATCCCATTCCATCATCCCATTCCATCATCCCATTCCATCATCCCATTCCATCATCCTATTCCATCATCCCATTCCATCATCCCATTCCATCATCCCATTCCATCACCCCATTCCATCATCCCATTCCATCATCCCATTCCATCATCCCATTCCTTCATCCCATTCCATCATCCCATTCCATCATCCCATTCCATCATCCCATTCCATCATCCCATTCCATCATCCCATTCCATCATCCTATTCCATCATCCCATTCCTTCATCCCATTCCATCATCCCATTCCATCATCCCATTCCATCATCCCATTGAGAAACACCATTGATTTATATACTGGTGGTCCCTAGGGAATGGTGCTACTTACAGGTGGCTCAATATTACCCCCAGCCAATCGCGGCATACACACTCACCATCTAAGTAATGGCCTGTAGGTGGAGGGACAACAGGTCTATCTTTCTAAGTCTCGGCTGGGGCTTCAGATGCTATTTAAACAGTGCCCCCACAACCCTGGGGCTGTCTTGGAAATGGAAGCTTAAATTCAAAGGAGGGTGGTTCGATAAAGAGTAGACTGTTGCTGCCTTGGTAGCTGGGGCTGGGTGGGTGGTTGGTGTGATTTTGGGCCATGATATTTAAGAAGAACGTCTAAAGCAGGTCTTTCCAAACGTTGGTCCTTTAGTAACACCGGTGTACTTTGGTTTTTGAACTCCAATCCCTTTGTTATGTTTGACTAATCGTTTATATGGCAACTGGAATGCACATGACATCACCGTGAAGAAAACAAAAAGGCCTTTGAATCGAAAATATTTCATGTAGGTAACATCAAAATAGATGACACCATGTCTATGTCGTATCAGACAACCGCATATACAAAAATATCAAGTTGGATATTGATAGGAATGACAACCTGCGAGGACAGGTTGAAGCAATGCTCAAAAGCCATTGGAAACTTCCATTCAAATCACAACCAAATCTTCTCTGAGTAACTTCCAGCTGGAAGTATTATTATACATTTTGAACATACTATTTCTATGCTTGATGAGAGAGCAGTTGGAGTTGCATGAAGAGGAGACAGCGTCATGCTGTACTTTGACAGAGCACTTAAGCAATCACTCTCATCCTCACGCGAAACTCCCTCGCAATCATTTCCCTTCCAGGAGACACAAAAGCGACATGATCTCTGACTGACACACGGCTGGTTACGGCCCGTTTGGTTTATTTTGGTGTACGTGGCCGACTGGTGTACTTCAGTGCGGTGGCTGGAACAGCTGACAAAGGGATAGCTTTCGCCATCAAGCTAGATCATGTTGGTGCACAAAAGTCCACGATCCCTTCCTTATTGTTTGGATGGTAGCTACCTCATCCCCTGTCGTTGACAGACACGGTGTTTGTCTGCTGGATTTGATAGTGAGTCACACTGTCAACTCCCCTCAGGACTGTGTTGACTTTTTTTAAAGAGGACAATGCTTCAGCCAGTATAAATAAGCCTTCAAAAAAGTACAAACTAAACGTGCATGACAAAATGTACAAAGCACAAATTACTTTGTCAACACAACCCTTCAATAAGTGCTAGTCCACAGAGTATCAACAAGTCAAACCACGT
The DNA here is from genome assembly GCF_901001165.1 of Salmo trutta. NCBI lineage: Eukaryota > Metazoa > Chordata > Actinopteri > Salmoniformes > Salmonidae > Salmo > Salmo trutta. Next base: position 46,442,486 of record NC_042961.1, on the reverse strand, counting down.
GCCAAGAACCTTGTAAAGATGAACTGGACGTGTTTGAGAAAGAAAAAAAAAGCTACATGGAACTTTGTTTATTGACAGTATTTTTTTTTTTTCACAGTATATTGCAGTATTCTGGAATCCTATAGGGCTGGGTTCCATAACCCTTTTGAATAGCAAAGATGGATATTCGTTCTTCTTTTTTTGGAAGAGATCAAAGGTATGCCGTAAGTTCAGAAAGGTGATAATTGACCACAAAGATGATCATTGACTAGAAACATAATTCCTCAGAGAGCCAGAGCCTGTGGATTCTGAATCCATACATTTACAGTACTGAGCAAACATGATCATGAGACGGTGATCAGGCACCTCATTAGCCGTTCCATGTTCTCTTAATTGCTTGAAACAGCATTAAGAAAAATCACTAACTTCATGCTTCTGATATGGGTTATTTACTCTTGGTCAGCTTCAAAATGTCCAACAGGTACAGTTCTGATTGAAAACGGGTGTGTTGGGAAAACACTGCATAGTATGTATTAACTCCTGAGTACTATATGCCATTTACTATACATCACAGGTGGCTGGTGGCACCTTAATTGGGAAGGACAGGTTCATAGAAATGGCTGGAATGGACGGAATATATTGACACATCAAACACATGGTTTCCTTGTGTTTGATACCATTCCATTCACTTCATTTCAGTCATTATTACGAGCCTTCCTGTGATACTTTATGTACACTACTACTGCCTCAACATAGTCTAAGATAAAGACATATTACAAATGATTACCAATATGTGCATAAGATAATACTGCAACGCTTTCAGCAATACGTATCAGCGTATCAAACAGTGCATTATCATAAAAGCACTTTGAATTTCTTACAATAGAGTAGCATTATTGTTATTTTCTGCTGGAACACCCAGTCTATCTGGTGAAATTACAGCAAAATGAAACATGATGGTGATAGTGGGCCTCTTCCTTCTCAAAGTGAGGATGGAAATTGCAGCGTGACTATCTCTTCTGTCGATGGCGCTAAACAAGACTACAGGAATGTTTTGTTACCATGGAGACAAAATACGGACATCCCAATTGATGGATTTTTTGTTGTTTACTGACATTTAACGGTGTTCTCCCCCCCCCATTCACTTTGCGCTTCCGGATTGGAATGCCTTGGCAGTTTGTCAAAAGATGCCTGCATTTCCTTGAAATGTCTTCCGATGACACTCTGCCTTTCCGACCGAGCAGAAATATAGAGTAGATAAATGCAGACATTTTGGAATTGGGATGTAAGAACCATCTACTTTCCCCCTGAATGCAACACCAGCATCCAGCGCTTTCCACACAGTGAATCACATGACAAAGCGCTTCCTTCACTCCAATTTTGCCCTCTGTTTCTGTTAAGGCTCCTATTCTTCACAGCTTCCCTCTGTATTCATGGCCCGGCTGGAGACCGAGGCTAGAGCACACTAGCTTCCCCAAGCCAAGTGGCTGAGTGACAAACAGTGACTCCTGCTCACTAGGGGTAAACCTCTCCGGACCAGAGTGGCTGGCTGGCTGGGAGTGGGGGCAGACTGTTGGAGGGGAGTGGGCTAAGGGAGGTCCAAGGGCCTGTGGTTATATGGCCTTTGGCCAACTGGGACAGGCATTATAGAGTCCTCTTTCCTCACTGACTAAAGCTCGAAGCCTTGGGGGTCCTGGGGCCTTCAGTGGCGTGGCCCTCAAACTTGCGGTGACAGAAGTTATCTTTCTCTTTTCTGGCCAACAATCCCTTCCATCTCCCTCTCCCTTGAGAATCGCCGGTAACAGTGCCACTTTCACACCGCCGCACAGCGCAAACTACAGGCCAATCTTTCATGTGACAATCCTACACATCTCACATTATATATACTCTCACTCTCTCTCCCGCCATCTTTCCCTCTCTCCCTACTCACCTCTTATCTTCTGTCAAACAGTCCCACACGTTTTATTATATTTTGACTCTCTCTCACTCTCTCGCTTTCTTTCCCTCCATCACTCCTTTTTTCCCTTCTCACATCTTCACTTTGCTTCTGTCTGTCAAACCTCTATTTCTCATCTCTCTTTCTGTTGTTTTCCCAAAAGGCTAAAACCGATGATGAAGCAACCACAGAGCAATGACAGAACTTACAGATATTTTCTCCCATGTAAGAGAGCAGAAAGACGCAATAAGTAAATTAACGCTTTCAAAATAAATGCAACCTTTCGCTAAATCTTTCTTTCATAAGAGTCTTTGTTCCCCCCGGAAACTGCAAGGGTTGAGGTTCGGGAACAAGAAGACATTCGAAAATTAGGAACAGCTGAAATATGCCGTGACCCCTTGGTGACCTCTCACGGTAATGAGATGGTAATGACTTAAAATCTTCCCATAATGTCCAAATTCTTCATTTAGTATCATGCTTATGCTTTTCATATTTAGCCCTATCCACATAGACCAATTCCCACAAGTGTAAAGGGTTAAAAAGGTGTGGCAGGTAGCCTAGTGGTTAGAGCCTTCAATCCATCAACCTGTGAATATCAGGGTGTTTGGAACATCTAACCATGCATTCAGGTATTGAAAATGATTTTAAGCTAAGTAGGTACGCGGACGACTCAATGAAAAGCCTCAAAGATCTCTTGAAATCTCAAATGCATTTTCCTCCTGCAAGGGCCAAATGAACACACACTCAACACTAAGGATGCTTTTGGCACAAAAAAAAGCTCTTAGATTTGGATCTTAACTCAGTGCCACTCAATAGTGGCCCTTTCATTTTTTTGTAGAATGGGCTGCTGTGAAGGTCACAAAAGGGAGCTATCCATCTGTAAGGCCACAATATAATGTATGGTTTCATGGGATTTGTATTGCTTGTACTGGATCTGAGCTGAAACAAAATGGCTGAACATGGTTTGGGATGAGATGGTGGAAAAGGCCTTACCTTGACCTCCACGTGAGCCATTAGGACGGCAAAGTTGGTCAGGTGGGTACAAGAGCACGTCGTGTGAGTACGGTTGGTACCTAGCAACCGGCAATCCTGCGTCGACCAGTATCCCGTCATGGTCCTCTTGGAATAACTCCAGAAAGAACAGTTGGGGTTAAAGCTTTCCTTGGATTGCTGTGGGGTATAAACCACATAACAATTAGCATATGGGCCCCAGCAGCACAATGAAGCTAGTTGGAGGAAAAACACAAACACATTGATTGAAGGTTGAGTGATCCATTCTAAAAAGCCAAGACTGTGGCTGGGTTAAACAGAAACGCATGGAGCTCATTTCAGGTGAGCCTCCCATAACCTTGACATGCCACAGCAGCATAACTCTACAGTGCTCCATTTCAAGACTAAATATCTCGGAAATAGCCCCTTGATTCCCTTTTCCGGTGGCGGTGCAGGTTTCCCCCCACTGCAGCGGTTGGTTTTAGTTTAATGGCGGCGGTGAGCGCCGATGGAGCAGCCATTCATTGTGTTTTTCGACCTTTCGCTTTAACCTTCACTGTGAGACAATAGACTGCCCCGCTGTTTAATGGCCGCCACCGCCGCTCTCTGTCAGGCGGCAGCCTTAACGACTAGCTTCTCCCGCTATCTCGCTGGCCCGTTTTAAAACAGTCACTTTCGAGCTTAATGCAGATAAAGAGTGAGAGGAGAAATGTGCCAATGCATACAAATGCCCTATATGAATGCCCTATATGAATGCCCTATATGAATGCCTGAAATAGGTCTGGTTTTAAGTTTAACTGATGTGGAAAGCCGCCATCTCTTGCAGCTAGATATTGTCTGACCACTTCAAATTGCACTTTAATGCTGTGTGCGTTTGAGGGGATTGTCCATAGCAGAAGTGTGTAACCCCAATCCTCAAAATGCTTCTCACAATGTTGCTAAAGCTGTGACTGTGGAACATAGTCTGTGTCCCAAATGGCACCATATTCGCTATGTAGTGCACTATACTGTATAGGGAACAGGATACCATTTGAGAAGCATCCATAATCAGCAGATCCTCTCCAGACATACATTTCCCGTCTGATTGAGTTCTCCTCCACACAGCCAACCAATGGCTAGTTGGATATAGTGCAGCATGGACTGGAAAAACCAGACGAGGTGACCTTCTGTCCCATTAACCACTTTAATTAGTCCATTAAGTGCGGAGGCAAGAAAGCGAAACAATAACTAGAGGACAGCCACAGTCCTCTGGGACAAGTGATCCAGAACCTCTGATCTAAGGGCTATTAATTGTATAGTGATGGAACTAAATACTAGAGCAGTATAGCCTGGTCCCAGATCTGTTGGTGCTGTATAGTCAAATACTATGGGGGTGTTTGGTATGACAATGACCACAGTAGTTGGCAAAACGACACAAATAGATTTGGGACCAGGCCATACTTATCATAGGAGAAGTTTGTCATGCCAAATGTGACAAAAACAATGACCATAGGAGTCGGCAAGACAGCACAAATAGATCTGGGACCAGGCTATGAGAAGTACTCCTATACATCATTTTTAATGTACTTTTTTATTTAACCTTTATTTAACTAGGCAAGTCAGTTAAGAACAAATTCTTATTTAACTTTTAACCTTTATTTAACAAGGAAAGCTGGCTTCCCCCGGCCAAACCCGGACGATGCTAAGCCAATTGAGCGACGCCCTATGGGACTCCCAATCGCAGCCGGATGTGATGCTGCCTGGATTCGAACCAGGTACTGCAGTGCCGCCTCTTGCACTGAGATGCACTGCGCCACTCTAGTCTGTGCATACCTGCAGTATATAGACCCTCATATATTTGGTCCATCTTTTTAGAAGACTCAGAAGATTATTTTAGAATACTCTCTTAGAATACTCTTTTAGAAGACTTAGAAGACTCTTTTAGAAGGCTTAGAATACTTTTTTGGAAGACTCAGAAGACTCTTTTAGATAACTCTTTTAGAAGACTCTTTTAGAAGACTTAGAAGACTCTTTTAGAAGACTCTTTTAGAAGACTCTTTTAGAAGACTCTTTTAGAAGACTTAGAAGACTCTTTTAGAAGACTTAGAAGACTCTTTTAGAAGACTCTTTACAATATTCTACTGTTTAGAAGACACAGCACAGAGCAGTTCAGGAGATGACATGTCCTGTCACAAGTGCAAGTCTAGGGAACCACATACACTTATATAAGAGCACTGTTTTATTGAGATTAGACCAGTGGGCCGAGAAAAAGGTAGGAAAGCGGCAATGGCCTACATTATCCTCAGACAGTTCTAGCACTGTGTCTTCTGACAAAACTAGGAATTAAGCGAAAGGCAGGTGGTCCCCGGTAATAACTGCATTGACCCCGAGTGTGACATTTCCAGTTTCATTTTGAAAAAAAAACATAAGCTCTCTCTCTCTTATATTTTATTTTAGTGTTCCTCTCCCCTCTCTTTACCTCTCTCTGATCTTATTTTTTTTCTCAAACTCCTTCTCCTCACAAACTGTCCCTCCCACACACTGCACACACACAGTCATCTGCAAGTTACTCTCAAGGTCTTTCAACCTGCCTAATAATGGCTCTGGGCGCTGTTGGGAGTCGTGCGAGGGGAAGATAATGCAGTCGGGGAGGAAGTTAATGCTTCGGCAATGACTAACCAGCCTCCAGGGATGACCAATAGAACGCTAGAACGCTGCTATCACCCTAGCCTTCCAGGTTCGACAGTTCTGTTCTAAAACTTATAGGGAAAAAACTAATGAAAACAAAGTTGTGCATCATCAATATGTGATGATAGATTACTCTTTGTTCTTCATGCTTTCTTCTTGTCAAAGAAACTGAGGTAAAAATTGAAGGGGTGACTTCCTTCATTAATTTACAAGTCGAAAATGGATGTACCAATCCCAAATTGTACCAATCCCAATAGAAGAAAATGTGTGTCCACCAAGGTGTTTAGTAGTGAATTCAATGATAATCCCAAAGTGTGTGTGTTTAGTGTGTGCATGCACACGTCCGTAATTGTGTGTGTGTGTCGTACCTGCAGGTGTTTCAAGGTGAATATGACCGGTTCGGACAGGTAGACTTTGTTGCTTTCTTTGTTGATGGCTGCTGTGATGACGGGAGAATTGACAATGACAGAGTAGTTGGTGGCCATGGCTTCCCTGCCCAGTTTCATGCTGGCATTCTCTGTAGACAGGTAGGCTCCGATGTGTTTATACAGGACGAAGGCCATCCGGATCTCTCCTAGGAAATAAAATATGACATCACGGCTTGAAAATCCTCTCCTAATCTCCTCCCCTTTGTTTGCAGTGACAGGTGAAAACAAAAATGGCGGAAGATCATCATTAGGCTGGCTTTCACCTGTTCAGTTCTTTCAGATCAGAGCGATTAAGGCGAGGAAGATCTTGAAGGCAATTGAGACTTGAGACAGCCCCTGCCACCACCGACATAGCCTGAATGTGTGTTATTGAAATGTATTGATCATATTTTACCATAGAATAGAATGTTTTTGTATACAGTATGTGACTGAAAAGGGCAAATTGAGGTTTCAGTAGCAGGGAAAGTAGTGCCAGAAAACAAAAATAAATCCAAAGGTGAAAAATGACCATCTGGTCAAAATGTTTTTTTTTGTTTTTTTGGTGAATAAAGGGATAGTTTGTAAACCTAGGATTGATGTTGCAAAGTTTATATGCCTGAGAAACCCAGTCAACCGTTTTGGGGTTAAGTGCCTTGCTCAAGGGTGAAATGGCATTGGATGCACTACAGTTTAACTGACAGGTGTCAACTGACAGGTGTTCAACAAAGTTGTAAGCACTCAGCAAGTTAACTTATTCAAATTCAAATATTCATAAGACCTTTCAAAATAAGGATAACTGCAGAATCAATATGTTTTGAGGTACGGTAATTCATTCCTTTTAGATGTTTGATTCCACAGGATTAGGGAGAGCTGAAACTATTTAGGCCAACTAATATAGAAAATGGTTTAAATGCATTCGCTGCTCCGAGCATGTTATCAACAGCAATAAAGGTGTCGAGGCTGACAAAAAAATTCCTCAGTAAGGTACGAGAGGTCGATTTAATTCAACTTCAACGAAATGTCATTATTGCCTACACTGACAAAGGGAACATTTACTCTTCATTATTTCCTTCTCCACTCCCTTATCTCTCTCCTGGCGTCTTTCTTTAGGCTTCCGATATGAAAGCACACTCCCCTCCTGCCTCGACTTGGATCACTTACTCGAGATGAAAGGAAAACAATTTGTGTGCTACCTCTCGATGAACGGGAAATAGAAACACATCTCGACACATAATGAAGCACTGCTGGACATGAGCTTATTCATCGAGTGGAGAGTGGTGAGCACGCGGTAAGAGATTAGTTCATTTGCATGAACAAGTAATAAAGTCCAAAAATTGTCAGCGCCGCTCCCATAGATAGCCCCGTATTGTGTATAATAGCCTCATTACAGTTTAGAAGCAGCTCTTGAACACAACTAATTCCACAACCAGGGACCCTCCTTTGCCCATTTGAAGTCAGTAAAAAGGCGCTATACTTTATCAGACCTTGTGTTAGGGGTGGCAAACCCTCCTCATGGAGGGCTACCCATCTGCTAGGCTCTCTCTCCAGCCCTTATCTAACACACCTGATTATACTAATTAGCTGCTTTCCATGACCTTGATAGTAGGCAGAATCAGGTGTGTTATAACATGGTTGGAGCTAAATGTAGACCCAGTAGCTCTCAAGGAGGGTTGGTCACCTCTGCCTGAAACCAACACTATTTTGGTACTCTTTCCATTATATTGATGTTATTCAAGGGAAACTCTAAAATTACTGTGTAACGGGTATGGCAGACCAATCGAAACTCATCTCTCGGTATGTCCAGCCCACTCATTATCTCAGCCAATCATGACTGCTAGGCTCTCTCTACTACTTTCCCTGCCAGTGGTTACACTGGTACTTATACCACTTCTAAGGGTGGATTCAAACCAGACAAACTGATGCATAAGAAACGCAGCAGCTCAATGGTTTTCAGTAAGAGCAGTGCATTGGGGGAGTGCCCCGGACATGGGTTTTTCTAGAAACTAGGGTACCAGGGAGGATTTCCTACACTGGATGACTTGTTTCCGCTGTTTATAAGTGATTGATAATAATCTGACAATTTGTTTTCATGTCATTACGATATAAGAGGGGATCAATACTGTAGCTATATTCAATACAATTAACGAGTTGATTTAAAACCTTTCTCATAGTTGGTGTGTTGACAGATTTTTCACATACTGTAAAACATAACTTTTCTGTCCTTGCATTTACGGCAGTGTAAATTGTCGTTATATCATGTATGAATCACTAATCATCTAAATGAATCGTTGAACTTGAACCCTGTAAGAATCCTGGATCTAGCTGTTGGACAGTTTTTTTGGCGTCGAGATCTCAGAAATGCAGTGTACCAATGTAACATGTTGTGTCACCTTATGTTACGGGTGAAAACAGTTCATGGGTACACCAATCCACAAAAATGTAAGCGATTGTAAAATCGAATGCTTCTAACCGAAAGAGTCACCTTATTTTGATAGCAGTCTTAGTCGTTTTAACTCAAATATAATTACGTCTTAGTTATATTTTTGTCTTTGAATAATGATTTAGTCTAGTTATTGTCAAAATTACAGTGGGCCATTTTAGTCAACTAAATGCCCTCTAATTTTTGCCACATCACATTCGTATTGCCTCAATAACCTATAGTAAACATATATCACTGACTTCCATGTGCTTAAACATACATAGCCTTGTCCTACCAACATATTTTTCTGCATAACAGTAACATATAGAGTTCCTTCAGAAAGTATTCACACCCCTTCACTTTTTCCAATGTGGCTGTGTTGCAGTCTGAATTGATTAAAATGTAGATGTTCTTGTCACTGGTCTACACACACAATATCCCACAATGTCAAAGTGAAATTATGTTTTTCAAAATTATTACTAATTCAAAGTTCAAATGTCTTGAGTCAATAAGTATTCAACACGTTTGTTGTGGCAAGCCTAAATAAGTAAAAAAATAAAACATGTGTTTAACAAGTCATAAAATAAATTGCAAGGGCTCACTCTGTATGCAATAATAATGTTTAACACGATTTTTGAATGACTACCTCATCTCTGTACCCCGCACATACAGATAATTGTAAGGTCCCTTAGTCGAGCAGTGAATTTCAAACACAGATTCAACCTTAAAGACCAGGGAGGTTTTCCAATGACTCGCAAAGAAAAGCACCTATTGGTAGATGGGTAAAAAAAAGATTTAAAAAAAGCAGACATTGAATATCCCTTTGAGCATGGTGAAGTTATTAATTACACTTTAGATGGTTTGTCAATTCACTCAGTTACTACAAAGATTAAGGCGTCCTACCTAACTCAGTTGCCGGAAAGAAAGGAAACTGCTCAGAGATTTCACCATGAGGCCAATGGAGACTTTAAAACAGTTAGAGTTCAATGGCTGTTTAATGGCGTTATCGAATGTTACAGATAGAAATTCCATGAGTAGAGACAACGTTATTCCTTATTTAACATGTCAGAGAGGCATGTTTGTTCTACATAGCACGTGGCTATGCAATGCAGTGGGGAAAGTGGGAGGGTTGAGTGAGACTACAAATTCATACTCACGGTACTTTTCTATACTCACGGGAAAGAAAAATATAGCTAGACTGTCGTTTTACTATTAAACTCAAGTATGCTATTGTTTTTAATTTCATAAAGGAACTTGTGTTTCTTAACCAGGTGTAGGGTAGCTAACTAGAAGGCTGGTGGTGACTGGTTAGCTACGGGGAAGCAAGAGTCACTTGCACAATGTGTATAATTGGAGGAGGAGCCGGAGTGGAGCAGTGGGAATGACACTCATCTTGTCCTTCCCACTGCTGTACAGAACTGTGCTGTGCATCTGTGCTGCTAATATGTGACCCGTTTCAGGAAACTAGGCGTATGTCGCGGGTCACTACTTCACAGGAGAGCTGTTTGAACGTAAACTTTTTTTTAATTCAAATGAGTTTGACAGAAATGCCTTCAAGAATATATGAACTTTCCTGTGCCTTAATAACAAACGTATGTGCCATCTGTAAATACTAATAAAATTTAAAATTATGAGCCTAGTTGGTTAAGCCACAGAAAAAGTCAGCAACCTTCCCACTAGCCACGATTGGCTGAGATAATGAGTGGGCTGGACATGCCAAGAGATGAGTTTGGATTGGTCTGCCATATAGCACGCTTCTGTCTATTTGAGCTGGTCAGTATTTCTAGGTAATCCTGTCTAACGAGGCTATTTTTTAAATGTATCGCGTAGTAAAATTGCATAAGCCTAATGTCAAGTTAAAGTGTACTTTTAGCTAGCTAACGTTAGCTGGATTGCTCGCTAGCTAACGTTACGTGTATGCTCTCCACTTTCTGGAGGACCGAGTTTTCAAATCAGTGGAATTTGAGTATGATAGCTAAGGACATGGAGAAAACACCGGTCGCCGGATTACATCTTCAAACTAAGGGCAACCATGGCATCCAACAGGAGACGCGTCCATCCATGGTGTATACGGGTAAGACAGTCGAGCTAGCTAAATCTCAGATATTACACAATTTTGACAGAAAGTGATTTCATTTCAAGTTAAAGTGTACTGTTAGCTAGCTAGCTAACGCTAGCTGGCTGGCTCGCTAGCTAACGTTACGTGTATGATGTTATTATTCGTATCTCAGAGCCATTTGCTTGGCTAGTTATAGCCTAATGTAAGCTAGCTAACATTAAACCTGGTTGGTTAGCTACCTGCAGATTCATGCAGGGTAGTAATATCATGAGTTGGGATTATGGTTCATTGTTTACCTAGCTAGGTACATGTCTTAACAAAAAACGAATCTGAGTATGCCAGAGTGCAGAATAAATGCTGAATTTACGAACGCTCAACACCCGTTGAATATGGCTGGTGTCAGTAAACATCAGCAAAAAGCTTAATTAAATTGTTGCCAGCAGCACAGTTACAGTCACCAATGCTCTGGATAACATGAAAACAGCCTAACCAGCTCTGCTAGGGCGAGTAAAATGGTCAGAGTGGGGTGTTCTCTCATTATGAGTGGGGTGTTCTCTAAAGCTAGCCAATGTTACGCAGTTGGCTTGGGTGCTTAAGTGCCGTTGTGAGGTCAGAACGTTTGGATCAACCCTACTCATCGGCAAGAGCGTCCAGTGTGCTGTGCGCTCTGAACGCTCCGAGAGCGAAACACTCTGAATTTACGAACTGATAATCTGACAGCACAGTTGCCGTTACCAAACCTCTGGATAACATAACAGCCTAATCAGATCTGCTAGGGTGAGTAATGTTCAGTGAGCTGTTCTCTCATTTGTGTCTGGAAGTAGCTAGCAAGTTAGCTTGGGTGCTTGACTGCTGCTGTTAGTACAGAACGCTCGGATCAAACCTTAAAAAGATGGGTGGGGCTAAAGCTTAAGAGGGTGTGAACGATGCTGAATGGGTGTAGACAAAGAAGGGCTCTCCAGTAGGTGTACCAATAATTCAAAGGCCATTTTCTCATAAGTGAGTTTACAAGTTTATCAACTTTCAAAGCAAAATGACTTCCCATTGTTCCTCAACTGTAGTGTATGATACACCATTTTGTAGTTCTTAGTCTCTACTTTTATCCAATGTAAAAAAAAAAAGCAAATGTTTCTACATAAGACCGATTTGAGCCAGTCGGTTACATATTAATTGTGTTTATCACTGAAACGCTCTCAATCTCTCTCAAAAAATTTGTTCAGCCCACTTAGTAGTCAGATTTTAGTCACAGTGATAATTTTGTCTCGTCTTTGTCTTGTCTACTGCGCAACGCCCAATGCTATTCCTATGAATTATTCTGGATATAATGACAAAGCCTAGGGGGTTCTCCACAATATGATCTGGTAATAAAAGATCATAAATGCATTGTGGTTTCCATCTTACACCTGCAATTTTATAACAATACAAGAGGCTTGAAGTAGCCTACTTGAACTTGAACTTGGAGCTCAGAAATTGAGGTACTGGGATAGGTCTACCTAAAAAATCTGACATTTCCTCAATTTGGTGTAATTATTGTAGCCAAATTCTAAGCTATGTTGCTCCCTTATAATTATTAGTGATTACATTTTGTGAGCTTTGTAAGCGATGTGGCCACTTTCGTTTGTTTCCTGCCGTTTCAGTTGTAGGGTGTTGCACTGCTCTGTTGCGGTAAAAACACGCACGGCTAATATGAGGATGACAACATCTAATGATGGCTTCAACAAATCCTTCCATTACAAAAGGAACCAAGTTTTTGTGACTGTGTTGGCAACATAGGCCACAGAAAAATCGACATTTATTTAGTCAGGCAAGTCCACATTATTGTCACATATTTTAGAATATAATATTAATTTGAATATAAATACATTGGCAAGGTCTAAAGAATGTGTTATTCTTAAACTGGTAATGGAGTACTTTATGTAAAATGTTTCATGCTTTGTGGGGGCGGAGGGCTATATGTACAATTATATAAGCTACAGAGTATGCAGGCTTTCGTTTCAGCCCAGCACCAAGTGACGGAACAAAAGCCTGCACACCTAAAAGCTGTTCAGGACTGGAGTTGGAGACCCTTGATGTACAGTAAACATTTATTTAAGGCAAAGCCACTTACCATTTCTCCCATGTTGTTTCAAAGTGCTCGCCGACAGGGTGATGGAGTTGCCTTGGCCGCTCTGTGGGAATTTCAGGTCGGGCAGATTTCCTTCCGTACTCATCCTGGCCACCTCCAGCTCTGGACAGAGGGAAATGAGAAGAAAATGACCATTTAAATAACCTTATTATGAGGGGTGCAAGTGTTGACAGTTGATGCAAGAGAATGCCATCTGGGATAACATGAGCATTATGAGTCAAAATCCATGCACCCATCACTACGGTCTGTCAACCTACCAAAACATGTTAGCATTGAACAATAGCTTTACATTGTAATATGAACCTCAGTTCTGCTCTGACTGTGTGCATCATAGCACTGCTGTTTAAGTTCAGAGACAAAGCAGACAAGCGAGTAGCAGCAACAAAGTAATTAGACCCCCCCCCCCCATCCCCACCAGCGGTCCCTGGGTGTGTTGAATGAAGTACATCATCTTTGGATTTTGGAAAGCTTTGAAGACTAGCGTCTCGCTGAAGCCTCTGATCAAGGCTGAGTTACACACGTCTCACAACACTTCCTTCATCGAGCGAGGAGGAGTTCAGGTGTAATCCAGGGAGCCTTGTTGCACACTTCCTCGCTTTGTACGGTTGAAGAATGGTTGAAGCCGTCGAACGCTTTGGCCCACACTTCAAGGAAGCTATCATTTTTCAGGGTGAGCTGAGTGGAAAGCAATGGGTAGACAGGATAGAGACGGATGGTGAAGACAGCCAGGTTTTGGCGCACCGGCTCAACAGCTGTTGTGTCTGAGGCAAGATCATAATTTGTGGTTCAAAGAATGCGGCATCGTATAGCAGCGGAACAGGAAGCATTGATAGGAGATTGACAAAGAATCTTTTTATCAGCAATATCGTGCTTGAATTTAGTTTGAGAATACAATTCAAGACACTGCCAGAAACCGATCAAAACAACAGTACCTTCACCTCTATTCTTTTAAAGGCCCAGTGCAGTGAAAATTATGTTTGTCCTGTGTTTTGAATCATATTGTACAACAGTTGATGAAACTAACACTGCAAAACATTTGATCAGTGTTATTTCCTGATAGTTGCTGGTTGAAAATACAATCTACAAAGGACCATCTAATCAGCTTGTTTGCATGGGCGGGAGTTTCACCTTGCCTAATGCACATCACCAGGTGATAAATTAATTATTAACCCCTTATGCTGGTGCGATTTGGTATAATTTGGCTCCCGAGTGTCGCAGCGGTCTAAGGCACTGCATCTCAGTGCAAGAGGAGTCACTAGAGACCCTGGTTCGATCCCGGGCTGTATCAAAACCGGCCATGATCGGGGGTCCCATAGGGCGGGGCACAATTGACCTAGCATCATCCGGGTTAGGGGAGGGTTTGGCCTCAGTTCTGCTCTGACTGTGTGCATCAGGCCGTCATTGTAAAATAAGTATTTGTTCTTAACTGGCTTGCCTGGTTAAATAAAGGTTAAAAAAATAATAATAATTTAACATAATCAGGACAATCCAAACATTACACTGTTGATTTTATGTGCATTTTACATTTACTGTACTTTTCGCACACATTTGTTGATAATGAAATCTTAAAATACTCTGGATACATTCAGTGATATGATAAGAATATTCCTGGAAAATTTGGGGAAGGTGCAACACAAGACAAAAAAAATACAAGGGTTTGAGTGAGAGGTCTAACTGGTGTCTCCAAGTGGCAACAGACCTCTCCAGTGTGCACAGTTCATACATCATTTCAATGCGGGCCTGTCACAGCTCCTGGTATATGCCCGTTACGTTTATGGGGGCTCAATTAAGGAAGACATCATCTTCTGCAAACCACTTGAAACCAGGACAACAGGAGAGGATATTTTTTAAGTACTGGACAGCTTTGTGACATCAAATGGACTTTGGTGATCAAGATGTGCTGGTATCTGTACTGATGGCGCAAAATCCATGACAGGGAGACATAGTGCGCTGGTTATCAAGAGGCAAAGTACTGAAATTTTTTTGATTTTTTTTTTTTACTGACCACTTGTCTGACCGCTTCCGTGATGATGAGTTTCTCACAAGATTGGCCGGTCTGGATGATGTTTTTTCTCACCTGAATGATCTGAATCTAGGATTACAGGGACTCTCCGCAACTATATTCAATGTGCGAGACAAAATTGAGGCTATGATTAAGAAGTTGGAGCTCCTTTCTGTCTGCATTAACAAGGACAACACACGGGTCTTTCAATCATTGTATGATTTTTTTTTTCAATGTCAAATGTGATATAACGAAGCACCTGAGTGATCTGGGTGGGCAATTACGCAGGTACCTTCCCAAAACAGATGACACAAACAACTGGATTCGTCTACCCTTTCATGCCCTGCCTCCAGTCCACTTACCGATATCTGAACAAGAGATTGAAAATTGAATTTAATCAGAAGCCACTGCCAGATTTCTGGATAGGTGCTGTTAAGACACTGATGCCCTTTCCAACCACGTACCTATGTGAGAGTGGATTCTCGGCCCTCACTAGCATGAAAACTAAATACAGGCACAGACTGTGTGTGGAAAATGATTTAAGACTGAGACTCTCTCCAATACAACCCAACATTGCAGAGTTATGTGCATCCTTTCAAGCACACCCTTCTCATTAACCTGTGGTGAGTTATTCACCATTTTTGATGAACAAATAAGATTTTATATGTAAGATGGCTAAATAAAGAGCAACATTTTTTATTTGTATTTGTGCCCTGGTCCTATAAGAGCTCTTTGTCACTTCCCACGAGCCGGGTTGTGACAAAAACTCACACTCATTCTCATGTTTAATAAATGTATTGTATAGTGGGTGCGTGGCAGGCTTACAATAATGGCAAAAAACAACATTTGAGAGTGCGCTGACCCTGGTGCTACGCAGCTGGAGGTTGAATGTTAGAAGGGGTACAGGACTATAAAAAGTTTGGGAACCACTGCAATAGACAAACATAGGCTCCTTTTGTTCAGAACAACCCAGGTTATGATGCCATGTCATCTTGTAACTGTACATCAAGCCTAGTGATCATAAACGTTGACACTGTATAGTCAATAGTCACTGTATATTCACAATAGTCTTATGATACGGGAAAGTGAAGCGCACGTTTGGACTAACAGGTGTTTGGCTTGATTGTGTGACGTCAAAGCGGGATTAATTTTAAAAGGTGATCCTAGACTCAACAACACTGAAGCAACTATCAGCAGACAAAAATAAATAAATCACTAAAAACAGATCACCCGAGAAGAAATATTAGACACTTAAACAATTTTGGGACAAAGTAGCGTCCCTATTTAGACAAATGTGACCCGGTTCAGGAAGATAGGCATATGTCGCACATCACTACTTCACAGGAGAGGCCTTTGAATGCCTTAAAAATATCTAAATGCCTTCTGGAACATGCGAACTTAAATATGCCTTAATAACAAACTTGTATTTATAATACCCATTACCCTACTGAAGACATTCTTTAAAAAGGTATTTACACTTAATCAAGTATAAACTAATCTATAGAATGTACTGTATTACATAGACAAAACTCACAAATTCTACAGCCCAATGGAAGAGTCATGTCTTAAGTGTAAAACTAACAATGACTCAATCAATGCCTTCTGGGAATGTCCAAAAGTTATAGGCGGAGTTAGAAAGTTGGCTGTCAGAAGTATTTCAATGTAAATGTACTTTTAATCCGTCTGTCTGCATATTTCAAGACAGTTAGATACCCTATAGGTTGGATGATACTTTTCTCATCAATCATCTTCAAAAATGGATACTTAAAAACTGGAAATCGTATACGAGCACGAGTGTATAGAGCTACTAGCCCAATAAAAAAGAAAAAGAGTTCCAAACCTCTCTGCCAATACCAGCTAGTTTTCCCCTCCCGAAATTCTTGCTTGAAAATTTTTTTAGCTAAAAAGCTATTTTTGTCCTTTTTACAAATATTTTTTGTAAGGTACTTAATTGTTACTCAGAAATGATTTGATATTGGTATAAAAATGGCTACATTGGGCCTTTAAATACTGCACTTGAACTTGTCGGGCACAATGGTACCAATGGAATATTCCCAAAAGTGCAAACCCTGCCCACCTGTTCATCCACCACTTCAGGCAGGTCCAATCGAACGCTATAAGTATTTGAAGGAAAACCAATACTATTTGAACACAGGCCTGGACAAAGATGGGAGAGATGCCATCAAAGGTCTCAAACGTCTTTTAACTTCTGGCTTGAAGGCCAAGGTTATCTCAAACGCACAAAACAACTACAGAGGAAAGGCATAATCCTCTTATTGTGGCTACCCTTAAAAAAAATAAGTTGTTCTCATGCCATGCTTTCACTTTTAAAAAGAACATTAATATTAACATTCCGTGCCACCCTTGCAACTGCTAAACCATGGTACGTGGGATTCCTTTGGAGATGACAAGACGTATTCCTATTCAACTGGAAAGATACAATGGCAGCGATACCTACTGTAACAATCTCAAAACTCCAGGGCTAACTGAGTCAGTTGGAATGTTTTTCATCCTGGTGGATGAGCGATGACAAAAAGGCTTCAGACTGGCTTTAGGCATGGGACACAGCCGCAATAGATTCTGTTGTGCACGGGGTAGCGTTCAAAGCTGATTTAAATAATATGCTAATCGGCAGAAATCTGCTCATAAGATTAACGATGAGAGGGAGTGATGCACACACGCAAACACACAAAAGGTGTACAGAAGCTTAACATACTGTATATGCAGGCCCGCACACACCACCAACGCCATCCATAGGCGCACACACAGACACACACACTAACAACGTCATTGGGAGCTCGTTTAGTGAGGTGTGCATATTACCAGTAACCAGAGTATGAAAACAGGAAACATCTCCTGGATTTTGTAATGCTTGTGAGTACATTAAAATGTATATTTTTCACACAAAGGAGTGGAGTAGAAAATAATACATTCAATGTCTTCAAAAGGTATTCATACTCCTTATTCCACATTTTGTTGTACCCTGAAATCAAAATGGATTAAATATACTTTTTTCTCACCCATCGACACACAATACCCCATAATGACAAAGTGAAAACATGTTTTTTATACATTTTTGGAATTGTATTTTAAATGAAATACAGAAATCTCATTTATATAAGCAGCCGTGAGTCTTTCTGGGTATGTCTCTTAGAGCTTTGCAAACCTGTATTGTACAATATTTGCACATTATAATTTTTTTAATTCTTCAAGCTCTGTCAAGTTGGTTGTTGATCATTGCTAGACAGCCATTTTCAAGTCTTGCCATAGATTTAAGTCAAAGTTGTAACGAGGCCACTCAGGAACATTCAATGTCGTCTTGGGAAGCAACTCCAGTGTATATTCGGCCTTGTGTTTTAGGTTATTATCCTGCTGAAAGTTTGTCTCCCAGTGTCTTTTGGAAAGCAGACAACCAGGTTTCCCTTCAGGATTTTCCTGTGCTTAGCTCCCTTCTGTTTCTTTTTATCCTAAAAAAAACCCCTCCCTATTCCTTGCTGATGACAAGCATACCCATAACATGATGCAGACACCACCATGCTTGATAATATGAACAGTGGTACTCAGTGATGTGTTGTTGGATTTGCCCCAAACATAACTTTGTATTCAGGACATTAAGTTAATGTTGTAGCCACATTCTTGGAGTTTTACATTAATGGCTTATTTCAAACAGGATGCATGTTTTGGAATGTTTAATTATGTACAGGCTTCCTTTTCACTCTGTCAATTAGGTTTACTATTGTTGAGTAACTACAATGTTGTTGATCCATCCTCCTAAAAATGTCTAAAAACATAATTCCACTTTTGACATTATGGGTTATTGTGTAGGCCAGTGACACAAAATCTCAATTTAATCTATACTAAACTAAAATATAAATGTAAAATGCAACAATTTCAAAGATAGTACTGAGTTACAGCTCATATAATGAAATCAGGCAATTGAAATACATTCCTTACGCCCTAATCTATGGATTTCACATGACTGGGAATACAGATGTGCATCTGTTGGTTTACAGATATCTTTAAAAAAAGTGAGGGCGTGGATCAGAAAACCTGACAGTATCTGGTGTGGCCACCATTTGCCTCATGCAGCGCGACACATCTCCTTTGCAGAGTTGATTAGGCTGTTGATTGTGACCTGTGGAATGTTGTCCCACTCCTCTTCAATGTCTGTACGAAGTTGCTGGATATTGGCGGGAACTGAAACATGCTGTCGTACACTTCGATCCAGAGCATCCCAAACGTGCTCATGTAACTGTGTAGGTTCCGTCCCTCTCTTCGCCCCAACCTGGTCTCGAACCAGGGACCCTTGCACACATCAACAACTGACACCCCACGAAGCATCGTTACCCATCGCGCCACAAAAGCCGCGGCCCTTGCAACGCAAGGGGAAACCCTACTTCAAGTCTCAGAGCGAGTGACATCACTGATTGAAACGCTATTAGCGCACACCACCGCTAACTAACTAGTCATTTCACATCGGTTACACTCAACGGGTAACATTATCTAGTGAGTATGCAGGCCATGGAAGAACTGGGAAATTTACAGCTTCCAGGAATTGTGTACAGATCATTTTGACATGAGCCTGTGTGTTATCATGCTAAAACATGAGGTGATTGAGGCGGATGAATGGCTCGATAATGAGCCTCAGGATCTCGTCACGGCATCTCTGTGCATTCAAATTGTCAATGATAAAATGCAATTGTGCTTGTTGTCCTTGGCTTATGCCTGCCAATACCATAACCCCACTGCCACCATTGGGCACTCCGTTCATAACATTGACATCAGCAAACCGCTCGCTCACTCAACGCCATACACATGGTCTGCGTTTGTGAGTCCGGTTTGTGCGTTTGTGAGGCCGGTTGGACATACTGCCACATTCTTTAAATGACGTTGGAGGCTGCTTTTGGTAGAGAAATAAACATTACATTCTGGTGGACATTCCTACAGTCAGCATGCCAATTGCACTCCTGTTAAAATTTGAGGCACTGTGTTGTGTGACAAAACTGCACCTTTTAGAGGGGCCTTTTATTGTCCCCAGCACAAGGTGCACCTGTGTAATGATCGTGCTTTTTAATAAGCTTCTTGATATGCCACACCTGTCAGGTGGATGGATTATCTTGGCAAGGAGAAATGCTCACTAACAGGGATGTAAACACATTTGTGCACAACATTTGAAAGAAATAAGCTTTCTGTGTGTATGGAACATTTCTGTGATCTTTTATTTCTTCTCATGAAACATGGCACCAACACTTCACATGTTGCGTATATATTTTTGTTCATTTCTATTTTAAATTGAGGCTGTAACAAAACAAAGTGTGGAAAAAGTCAAGGGGTGTGAATACCTTCTGAAGGCACTATACATTCTACATTAATTGCCTTTAAAAGAGCAAACATCAAAGCAGTGGACTCACTGCTATGTTGTGGGTCTCTCAATACTAATTTACTTGGAGGGGTGGGCACCTGGGACCGCGGGTGACAAACAAACCTTATTGGCTGGCAAACTAGGCAGAGCAAGGCCTAGTAAACATGTCACTGTGCATGATTAACCTGACAACCTCCATGAAGGATATAAAAACACATCTGCCGAGGGGGTGGGGAGGTAGTTCGCCGTGAGGGGATTGTTTTGTTTCCTTTCAAACGGGGCTAAGATACCTTAATATCCTGATAAATTGAGTGCCAGAGACAATAAATTCAAATTTTTTTAATTCCCCAATGCTGGCTGCTTCTTTCGACTTGGCAGACCTATATTTTTAGGTTGCCATGGTAGCAGGAGACTAAAAAAATCCCAAATCCCTTTAAGCTAAGGGAGATATATCATCTTTCGTTAATGCTCAATACACGCTGGCCGTTTCTTCAGCTCGCAAACATGTTTAATTTACTCGCCTCCTTCCCCTTCCCCGTTCCTTACAACCGTTTTAAATGTGAACTGCTGATTTGTTAAGTCCACAATTCAACAACTGATGTAGCCAGTTGTTCAAAATGTTTGTGTCATCCAACAGATCTTCCCGTTTCATCCCCCAGGGGCACAGGGAAGAACATTTCTCACAAAAACACACAGCTAAGGGCTTATCGTAGGAGGAGAGTGTCAACATTCTACTTTCACTCAACTGCTATTAGTATATATCAATCCCCAAAAGACCCGCAGGCCTTGACCAGGATGCATTGAACCGAGCTTAACTCAAGTTAAGGAATTTCTACAGATATAAATAGGGTAATTTAAGATAATTAAGTACATTTACAGGTGACCACCAACGGAGAGGTCACCTATTCCCAACTGGGATGAACTTGCCCCCTAAGAGTCTGGGAATGTTTAGTGGTTGACATTTGATCTCGTTTGGAATCCTCGAGAGCCCATTGGTCGTTATTAGAGCACCCAGGATCAATAGCAAGAAGTAACCTGAACTATGGGATGCGTCCCAAATGGCATCCCATTCCGAATTTTGTGCACTACTTTTGAACAGGGCCCATAAGGTTCTGGTCATAACTAGTGCACTATATAGGGAATAGGGTGCAGTTTGGTACGCAACTAATGAGTAGAACCAGAGATGAGACACTTGATATAGCTATACTTAATTGAAAGACAACAATCAAATATTCTAGAGAACAGCACAATTAAATTAAGTATTTTAAAAAAAATCAACACTAGAACCACTTAATTCCTTACTGACATTTCTTTAAGACATGCCCCCTTCATCCTTGACTTTTCCTAAATAAGTCTATATAACACACTGTCGGTGTTAGAATCGTATTATCACAAACAGAACTGGAGATATAACCAGTTTAAGGAGGACATGTCATTTTTTGAATGGTTTTCCCCGTTTGCCACTCCTTGGCCAGACTTGTTTTATTTTGGCCAATGACAGTGAAGTGCAGAACTAGTCCATGGAGACATTGCTCCCCTTGCCAACGTAAGGTTCCACAAGCCTCATCACCACATTCTCCAACACTCGAGCCTGCATGAACAAAGTGAGACTGGAGCTCCCTCCCTCTGTGCAAAATAAGACACCTGAACAGCGGTTGTACTCCTCAACAGTGCTGAGGAATGACAAAGAGGAAGTGGACCCAATGAAGAGCGAAGCGGAGAACATTACGCACTACAACCAAACAAAGGTATGTCAAAGTGTGTCAAGCAAGTGAAAGCTACGAAAATTGTGTCAACTGTAAGGACAAGGGATAACAGTTTAATGAAACCCACCACGAGCTGACAATAACTGACCATTATTTACTTCTGTCATATCGACACCTAGGGCTCTATTTTAACAAACCTAATGCAAAGGTAAATCTAAGCGCAGGTGGTAGCTCTACTGGTTCAGCGGTGTGTCTGAAATATTTTTGGCTATTTTCACTATTACAATTATCGGCTAACTTGCTGGCGTTGGCACGAAATGGCTGAGTTTGATGACTAAAACAAGTTGTGGGTGTGTCGAGGCTTGGCCCCTCACTGGCCAATCAGAACATGCTCCATGGCTAAATATGTGGTTGCTTCAAGTTGTGTATTTACGGTCTTTCATGTCCAGGACTGCCTTGGAATCAACTCTAATTCCAATGTTAGTCCGTTACAGTTCGTTAAATGGCTTCCAGAAACGATATAACAAAGTGTAGACCCATCTTTGCTAAATACCTTCACTTGAAACCATTTGCCGTCCACAAATAATTGCATGGCTTCAATAGCATTCACAATGATATAGGGGGTAGGCCTACTGTAAATTGCATTACGGCTGAGCATGAACAGGCGAAAAATTGTCAATAAACAAGATGAAATAAATGATGCATAAGGCCTAAAACGAGAACAAATAAGTACAATGAACAACTTGCTTTAAATAGGCTATGCCACACTTAGACACCAGTTCTCTCCGTGTGCATATACTATTGAAACAACGCAGACCATGGAGGATTTAACGCACATCCAAACGTTTCACAGTAGCCGGACAAAGATCCAATATAAATAGAAAGGGAGAACGTCCACTCACCGTTATACTACCTCCCAAATAGGCCTATGTTTAATGAACATAAACGGAACCATCTTACAGACTGCAGTCACACATCTCCAGAAGTTGCATTGCAAGCGCGTTGTCACCATAAAACCAGGAAGGTGTATCATTCTAATAAGTTCGGTTGTAATAAAATGTAACGGAAAAACAAGCAATCAGTAAAAAAAAAATGAAATAATAATAATATGTCAAATGTAATGATATCATAAAATCACCAGGATAAAAAAAAGACATGCATTGCTGTTGAACCAGCCTTTGTTAAAGTAGGCCAAAGGGAGGGATTGGGTTTTTAACATATGAAACAGAAAGCAAGCAATTTTGACAGGTAAACACGAGGTTCACTGGTATTCAGGAGGTTCTCATCTCTCCTTTCACGATGGGCACTTAGCCTACATCATGGAGGAGGTTTTACGCACGTCCAAAACGGGACATGCATGGCTAAAATAATGTGGGCCTGCCTACAATGCATAGATGCAAAGCTCGCTGTTTTACTCCTCTTGAACTTGATCTTTTAATAAAGCTTTGGCGATTAAGATGTATTTCCACGCTGTCTCAGGAGCCAAACCCTTTATCGACCGTCTTGACTACTTCGCAATTGTATTGGGCAGACAAAAAACAAAGACTTCATTGAGAGGAGGGGAGGATATGCTTGGTTTTAAATAAAATACAACAAAACATTTGTTTTTTATGTTTCTAAATACAAAGTATACAGGCACCAAAAGCACATTAGTTTACTCTTGTTCCATGCCCAAATGGGCAGTGCGCATTTCTGCTGTCAAAATTCATGCCATAACCCACTACGTTACAGCTAAAACCAGGTTTTGATTGGTCTAAATTTCAGTGCTGCCTGAAATAAGCACTTTGGATCATCTATTTAAGGACACACCTCAAATATTTAAACCCTGCCCATCTGAGCTGATATAAGACAGGTAGTTTGTTGAACCTTTGTCAAACCTGGCATTAGGGGCTGGAAAATGTCAAACTAACACGTGTTTGACACTAGCGCCGCCTTAATGCGAGCTGAAAATAGAGCCCTTACATTCATTATAATGCAATTATAGTTGTTTTTTTGCAGAGTCTCACTATGTATCAAGGCCACTTGGCGCTAATAATGATGTTTAGGCTACAGCTGTATTCATAATTTGACTCGCGTTTTGTTTATTTTGTCATTATAAAAATAAACTGTTACCGCGTTCCAACACATATGCTTTCTGTTTCATAGTTGTAACAAAGGCACTCCATGAATAAAATTGATTGAACACATGTTGGCAATGGCTTAAAACTGATGCATCATGCCATTTGGTAGTCTAAATAGCTACACAATAGCAATATAGAGTAGTTAAAGAGTACTACATCAATATCCATCTTGCCTCCGTTAGGCGTATGGAACAATCAGTGGATAGGTCGTTCTACAGTATATCCTATTACCTGTAGGATCACATTCAGGTTCTGAATGAACTTGAACACAGTCACTTAGAATCGGGCCCCTCATTAAACTAAGCTCAAACAATGATCACTAAGACTTGTGTGGTGCACTACATTTGAAGAGGGCCCATAGGGCTCTGGTCAAAAGAAATGCACTATATCGGGAATAGCAAAGCCCTCTCGCTTACCCTCTCTTTACCGAGACGCAGCGCGACGATACAGGAATTTAGTTTGTCCCAACTGGTTCCCCTTGGACGACCAAAATAATCACATTAGGATGGCTAATGCTAATATTAATGGCAATTGGAGGCGAGGCTGAAAATGTAGTAATCTGTTTAATCAGATGTGATTAGACAACAGCCACTGTTCTTTCAGACTACACACTTTTCCTACTCGCTTTGCCTCGAACAATTGTCTAATCTTTTATCCTTTAAAATAATCAAAAAGCTCTTTTTGTATATCTTGTAATATTATAATATAATACATGACATTAAGCAGACACTTTTGTCGAAAGTGCGTGCATAAATACATTTTCGTATGGGTGGCCCCAGCGGGAATCAAACCCACAATCATGGCGTTGCAAGGGCCATGCTCCATCTTGCTTTGCTAAATACGCTTTGCTATTCCCGATTAATTCAAAGACTCAATCATGGACACTCTTACTGACAGTTGTGGCTGCTTCTTCGCGTGATGTATTGTTGTTTCTACCTTCCTTCTTTCCTTTGTGCTGTTGTCTGTGCCCAATAATGTTTGTACCATGTTTTGTGCTGCTACCATGTTGTGTTGCTACCATGTTGTTGTCATGTTGTGTTGCTACCATGCTGTGTTGTCATGTGTTGCTGCCTTGCTATGTTGTTGTCTTATGTCTCTCTTTATGTAGTGTTGTGTTGTCTCTTGTCGTGATGTGTTTTGTCCTATATCTTTATTTGGAATCCCAGCCCCTGGGGTAGGCCGTCATTGTAAATAACAACTTGTTCTTAACCGACTTGCCTAGTTAAATAAAAGTTAAATAAAAATAAGTAAACCAAGTCGTACAGGACCAATGTTGTATATTCCAGAAGTATATATTCCAGAAGTATATTAGGTATCAACAGATGAGACAACATTTGCGATCACACTGTCCTATGATGTCTATGAAAACGTTTGCACAACATTCAGTCAACTGTATTTCTTACACATCCTAGTAATCATGTTTTGGCAGGTTGACAGATCATCTTGTCTTCACCAGTGAACATATAAGTGTCTGAAGATTTCTCTTTTTACCACACCAATCAGTTCTATCGCTGTGTGGATGTATGTGCGTGTGTTAAGATCTAATTTCATGTTGGTGTCGTGTTAGCGGGTGTGTGTATAGCTTTACGTCTGTACTCACGGATGTTGTTTGTGTTCTCCTGCACGATGTCCGTCTTGAGCAGGTTGTCGGCCAGGATGAAGGCCCCCTGCTCCACCGTATCCAGCAGCATGGTGGCTGCTCTCAGCTGCTCCCTGGTGCTCAGGTCCCTCCACGCCGACTGGGCCTGGGGCTGAAGCAGGTTGTTCACGGTCTCCACCATGGCCTGCACCAGACAACATGGAGAGTTAGCGACATGAAGATAGTGGAGGGGGCTAACCAACCAGAACATCAGTATGGAGGTAGCAAGGGAAGGGAACAGTACGGGTTATGGAAGCACTTTAGACTGTACTATCACCAATGATATTAATAATGGACCATTTCAAAAAAAGGGGTAGTTATCAGGGATGTCAATTAAGAACTTTTCAGAGGAAGAAATATTACGGAAGGTTAGTCACAGATGTTTGCAGGATCTTGGGAGATGTTAGATATTACCAGAGATTTTCGAGAAAATCATCTCAAATAGCTCATAGCAACATTGCGCTAAGGTGAATGCGTAGACAAACAGCCAATGGTAATTGTTATATTTCCAAGAGAAACAATGACATTATCTAAATAATAGAACAGGTGAAAGCCAGGCTGTGGCTGATGCATTTCCATGAATGTTTCATGAATGTATTCATCCCCAATAATCCCCATATTGCTCCATGCTACAGTATCACATGCATACAATTACAATGAAACAGAATACGGTGAAATAATCCTAATATATTATTCAGTACAGGCAGCCAATAGCGTACAGGTTGTTTTGTTGTCGGCTCGTCAGGACGACCACTCTCTGAGGAACACTGTTGTCTATTAATATTGTTTAACCTCAATTATGTTTTCCCTAATCCCACAATAAATTAACAGTCAGAAACCAATAAGCCAGGGAGAAAGAAAAGAGAGCATTCTCCGGAGAAGATGAACAATTTAGAGCAATTAAAGATGTAGAAATGCCGATGGCAAGACATTTGAATAGAATATTAATTGGTCAAGCTGAACCATTCTATCCCTCTGACGCGACAGAAGAAAAATGCATAATCATAACTGATAAAATGCCATCCATGAATAGGTGTTCGCACAGCATTCACAGTTGCTCTTTCATCTCAAAACCTAATAATCCAAACATTGACAAGGACTATTGAACAGTGGTTTTCAAAAAGCACCGAAAAGAGTGGGGAAACATACGAATTTTAAAGAAATCTTCACAGCCTCTTCTGATATCCCACAACTTCAAAGGCCAATTTACTCATCCTCGTTTGCAAAGACGGAAGCCGCACTTGATCGTAAATGCACGCCGGCGAGAATCTGAGGGAGAAACATTAAGCCCTTTAAGAGGGGGGAGAAGAATCTCCTCCAATGCCGCATGTGGCAGGCAATACCTTGGTGTGATCCCCGCGGATACAGCAGGTTCCGTTTTTCATCAATGGACTATGAAAGAGAATAGGAGTTTTCGAGATGATATCAGAGCACCTGGGGGACGAAACCTCAGGCAATGCAATTCGATAACAGCACATGGGAGCTGCCCTGCAGAATTCAACTGATTACAATGAAGTAATACTATAAACATTACAGACGTTATAATCCACACACAAGAGTAATCAGCCTCCAAGTGTCTCAGTTTTGGACTGAGTGGCAGCTAGACTAGAGTATCTCTGGAACAGACAAGAGGAAGAGTGGTGATCGTATTCAACTCCGTAGCGGGCCGCGATGAAGGGAACATCAAATAGCACCAGCTGGCTTTTCCACACTCCTCAGCGCACAGATGCTGTCATTTTTAAGGCTTTTTTTTTAAGGCAGGCAGGCACCCAACTTTGATGTAATTATTCATTATCTCCAGCCAATCGCACCTTTTGACATCAACGGAGACGGCGAGGTTGATTCGCTCTCAATTAAGGAGCTCTTTCTCTGCGGCGCTGGCATATTTCCCCCTTTGCCAGGTCTGGTTTAAATATTGAAAGAATGAATCATCAGTGGCTGTGGGTTAGATGGGTGGATATGCAGAATTAAGTGTTGGACCATCCACAAAATGTAGCACGGACAGATTCAGGTACAGTACATACAGTAAACGAAATTCAAGTGATGAATGAAAATCACATCGAAGAAAGACAGTAGAAAGCTTGGAGTACAGGCAACCAACCACAAGTGGACATATTTCTAGGATGTTATGAAGTCTATCTAGTATGCAATTTGTCCTTCCAGAGATTACAAGCTGGATCCATCAACAAAATGATACACTCATCATTTTGTGTTAAGCCACAGAATTAGTGGCAGTCTTTGGGTATGGCACATAATAGGGAAGCACTTGCAAGTCAATGCGACATAAAGTCGTATTTTGGATAGGGATACTCAGAAATGATAGGGCATTGATTAGTGTGCGGATTCAAGTATAAAGACCCCAATTTTGAATCAGGAAGTCACATTTTGACAGGGCTTAGCTGCTTAATATGGGGTTATGATGCTTATCTGTGGACATAATAGAGAATTAATCAATTACGAATGTAAATCTGGATTACTTGGGCGGGTATCATAGAAATCATGAGTATTCAACATCAACAGTGTATAACACTTTATGAAGAGTGTGGCAAGCAAGTTTAATGATGCTGGGGAATAAATATATACAGTGCCTTCAGAAAGTATTCTTACCCCTTGACTTATTTCACATTTTGTTGTGTTACACCCTGAATTCAAAAATGGATTAAATATGATTCCCCCCCAACCATTAACAGACAATACCCTATAATGACAAAGTGATCACATGGTCTTAGAAATCTTGCAAATGTATTGAAAATGATGTATAGAAAAATCTCATTTACATAAGTATTCACACCCCAGAGTCAGTACTTTGTAGAAGCAGCTTTGATGGCAATTACAGCTGAGTCTTTTTGGGTATGTCTAAGAGCTTTGCACACCTGGATTGTACGATATTTTCCCATTATTCTTAAAAAAAAAAAAAAGTTAATAAATAATGTTAACCACTATTATAGAACACGGAATGAATCCATGCAACTTAAAATGCAATTTGTTAAGCTCGTTTTTACTCCTGAATTTATTTAGGGGTTGAATACTAGACTCAAAATATTTAAGCTTTTAATTTTGTATTAATTTCATAAATGTTCTACAAACAAAATTCCACCGACATTATGGAGTATTGTGTCTAGATCAGTGACACAAAATATACATTTAATAAATATTTATTACAAACTGTAATAAACAACAAAATGTGGAAAAAGTAAAAGGGTCTGAATACTTTCTGAAGGCACTAAGTTGTAAAAGGGTCTGAATACTTTCTGAAGGCACTAAGTTGTAAAAGGGTCTGAATACTTTCTGAAGGCACTAAGTTGTAAAAGGGTCTGAATACTTTCTGAAGGCACTAAGTTGTAAAAGGGTCTGAATACTTTCTGAAGGCACTAAGTTGTAAAAGGGTCTGAATACTTTCTGAAGGCACTAAGTTGTAAAAGGGTCTGAATACTTTCTGAAGGCACTAAGTTGTAAAAGGGTCTGAATACTTTCTGAAGGCACTAAGTTGGAGCAATTACATTTAGCAGTGAGTTTACCCGTCTAGCCAGCAGCCTTCAGAGACAAATGAGATCGACGGTATATCCCTGGGGATGACACACACAAACTCCCACACCCTTTTCACGAGAGCCTCTAATTCCCAAAGGGGAGAGTGGAGGGGAGTGAGGGAGAGGAGAGAGAGAGATATGCACCCAAGCAGCACAACACACTCAGTGTAGTGGGGTAGAGGAGTGTGGATGCCTTACTGCAGCCAGACTGCTTCTCCATCTGTCAAAAGCACTGGTTCGGCTCATAGAGCTCCAAACTTTCAACCACTGTTAGGTTTCTGCCCCCCCACCCCCCAGTTTCCTCTGCTCTCTTGAAAGATCCAAGCCACCCAGGGAAACCAACACTTCCTGGTTCTTGGCTGGTCTGGAAAGGCTAATCATCAACTAGCTAGCCTCCGCCCCCAAATGCTATCTATGGATGAGACAAGCAGTTGACTGGGCAAGAAAAAGGCCCCATTCCAATACTTGTGAATTACATCCGTCCTTAATCCCCCTCTCCCTTCCTTGAGTAGTTACTGATCTAATTGTACTAGGCTAAAGCACAGGTTCCAATACATAGCTTTCACCAATCCAGATCAATATCAGACCAGTGATAATTCCAAATAAGGGATGAAGGAATGATGCAATCTAGAAGGATTAGAACAGGGCCAATGTATCGTGCTGCGGCCATTTATACCAATGAAGGGGGAAAGAAGGGGTGGATATTAGTATGGGGCCTGGAACTGGTCCAAGTCAGCCCGTGTGGTGTGTGTGCTGATTGATGAAATGAACTCGAGGTCAGAGAAATTGATTCTGGCTGAGCTCAAACTCCCGTCACCGGCTTAGAAGAATGGAAGAAGGATGGAGCGCGAGTCAGACTAGTGGCCCTCACTTTCTCACTTTCCACTTCCTTATTCCACACGTTTTTCCTCTCACCCCCTATCTTGTTGACTCTGTCTTTTTTCTGCAACATTTGTGATAGTTGTGATATAGGTGAGGTTGCCGTCTTTCTGAGTTCTGTCTTTCATTTGGTCCTTCTCTATACTTACCCCTCTTTCTGTCCCTCTACAATATAGTATGGTAATAACATAATACACTGCATGAACATCTCATTCCAAAATCATGGGCATTAATATGGAGTTTGTCCCCCCTTTGCTGCTATAACAGCCTCCACTCTTCTGGGAAGGATTTCCACTAGATGTTGGAACATTGCGGCGGGGACTTGCATCCATACAGCCACAGGAGCATTACTGATGTTGGGCGATTAGGCCTGGCTCGCAGTCGGCGTTCCAATTTATCCCAAAGGTGTTTGATGGGGTTGAGGTCAGGGCTCTATGCAGGCCAGTCAAGTTCTCCCACACCAATCTCGACAAACCATTTCTGTATGGACCTCGCTTTGTGCATGGGGGCATTGTCATGCAGAAACAGGAAAGGGCCTTCCCCAAACTGTTGCCACAAAGTTGGAAGCACAGAATTGTCTAGAATGTCATTGTATGCTGTAGCATTAAGACTGCCCTTCGCTGGAACTAAAGGGCCTAGCCCGAACCATGATAAACTGCCCAGACAATTATTACTCCTCCACCAAACTTTACAGTTGGCACTATGCATTTGGGAAGGTAGTGTTCTCGTGGCATCCACCAAACCCAGATTCATCCGTCGGACTGCCAGATGGTGAAGCGTCATTCAACACTCCAGAGAACACGTTTCCACTGCTCCAGAGTCCAATGGCAGTGAGCTTTACACCACCCCAGCCGACGCTTGGCATTGCACATGGTGATCTTAGGCTTGTGTGTGGCTGCTCGGCCATGGAAACCCATTTAATGAAGTTCCCGATGAACAGTTATTGTACTGACGTTGCTTCCAGAGGTAGTTTGGAACTCGGTAGTGAGGGTTGCAATTGAGGACAACACTCGGAGCTCCCATTCTGTGAGCTTGTGTGGCCTACCACTTCGCGGCTGAGCCGTTGTTGCTCCTAGACATTTCCACTTCACAATAACAGCACTTACAGTTGACCGGGGCAGCTCTAGCAGGGCAGAAATTTGGCTTGGCTTGTTGGAAAGGTGACAGTGCCACATTGAAAGTCACTACTACTGCTACTACCACTACTACTACTACTACTACTACTATATCCGCTATCGACAGTTATGTTAGTGAATGTGTGGGGCTTTAAACACACAATACATGAGATAAAAGTTAAGATCATAGTACAAAGACTAACAGGTAAACACACACTCAAGAAAGGTCATCCAAAGGTGAGTGTCAATATGAACATTGTCTCCCTTGTCAAATAATGTGCAAACAGCACCTTGTCACAAAGTCAACAATGACTCCAAGTCAAGCCTATTCACCCTGCAAATTAACTGAACACAGCAGGAAGACACTTCATGAGCAGTCCAAGGGTCTATAGGTAAATTAACTAAGAATTTACGACTCTGAGACACAGGTACTTTTACGCTGAATGGCCATGATCTCATCTTATCCCTGTTGGACTCTGACCGTGAACAGACACGGCCCATATAACATAGCGAGGGTCGAGTCGGTAGACAGTAAACTGCAGGACAGAATGGTGGTTGGGGGTTGGGTAGAGGGGGAACGGTCTTTATGAGTATGTGGTCATTCTAACATACCTCATCTTTAACAAATTGGCCAGCAATAAAAATCGTAGAATCTCATGGACAAGGCAACGCTTCAATTCCGGCCTTTCTAAGGTCGTCTCCTACAGTCACACGTTCACTAGATTACCCCCATATACGAGAAAGAAGGGGAGAAGGGGTTGCGTTAAACAAGGGGTCAGAACCCAATATCCGAACAATATTCCCGGAATTTCTTGGCCTATGCTCTTCACTCACGCACACAAGATACAATTATCATCTTTAGTGGCGTAGGAAAGTTCTACCATGTCATAAATCCCTTCGCTCCACATATACTTAGCAGAAAATCGTCTCCCTTTGGAAATATTATGTGTCGGCGGCCATTTTAAAGAGAAGGCGTTTGACCTTAGTTTGAAGCAAAGGGGATGTAATCACAGTAATTGGACAACCACGGTGTTAAAGCCACTAAACCAGAGAGTATTTAATACACCAAAGAGGATAGAAAGCAGGGAGCCATTTTGATTATGTTTGTTTGAAATAAAAGAACAGAAGCCTTTTACGTATTTGATAGGGACATCATCCTTTAGGGTGAAAACAGAGGCTGGGGGGGATTTGGACTGAATGTTTGTAGTAAATCAAGTTAACAAATCCTTTTAAAAAGGGACCAAAGAGGACCTACTGACAATACCCATGATGCTCTACACTATATTGATGTAGTCTGCAAAGGCAATTGTTCACAAACTACTAACGAGAGAGTAAATTAATATTAAGCTTTCTAAGATAGGTTTTGCTTAAATTGGGATCCAATATTGTCAACCCTTTCCAGTAAGGCGTCTCCACAATGTGACATGTTGAATTACAGTATCTAGAAATATTGGCCTACTACAGACAACCTTGAATCTCTTTCTCAGGTGTTATTCCGTAATGGGCCCGCATAGACCCGGCGCATGCGAAGGGTGCCGTCATCCGCTCCACATAAAACAAGATGGACTCCCTAAATCAAGATGGTGAACCGGGCTCGTCTCATCTCCATTAGAGAGCAAACACCAGCTCCGTTCTCCCAATCGCCCATTAGTGTGGGGGCTAACGAGCAGTTGGGGGTGCATACCTGATCACCAATCTCAATAACATCCGCGCCCTCCGACGTGCACTGGCAGTCAATTCACCCAAGCCCATCCTCGCACTGCTATAATCTGTTTGTTTGATTTTTTTTAAAGTTATTTCTCACCCTGAGAAGTCTGGCTGAACGTTTAACATAATGTCTTTACCTTATTGAAAACGATCATAGCGCATGGTGTGCTCAGCCTGGTTCCAAAACAGAGCGTGTGTGTGTGTGTGTGTGTATGCATGTGTACATCTCTGTCTGTGCAGGCAGGTGCTGCAGAGAGAGGCATCTACCTTGGTTTCTTTTGTATGCCTTCACTATACCCCTTATGATGACTACCAGGGGTTCTGGTCGGAGAAAACACAATTTCCTTAATCAATGAAAGTCCCTCAAAGCCATAGCGCTGCGCAATCAAAGTCTGTGAATACGGAAGACTGGTAGATGTTGTTCCATTATTCCAGTTCGAGATTCCTTCCCCTTTTGTTTAACACGGTCAGGCGCGCGTCGCCGCCATCTACACGGTTCAACAGTGTGCTCACACACACACACACACACACACACACACACACACACACACACACACACACACACACACACACACACACACACACACACACACACACACACACACACACACACACACACACACACACATGCAGATACTAGTGTGCACATAAACATGTGTATACACACACACACTGTCTCACAGTATCATCGATAAAGAATGTATTTCCTAGTCAGTGCATGTAAAACAATAAGCAAATGGAAACTGATACAAATGCGTACACACACTTATACATACGCCGTATGCTGTGTCACACACATGCACACTTCATCCGCTGGGAAACGCACAATAAAACCGCCATTACATATTGAAGTGACTTCAGACACAACTCGGAGGATTTGCAACAACCAATGCATGTCGCCTAACAGATGTGACGCCACCGCAGATACGTAGAACATCTGTAAGCTATAGGAACCATCTGTGGCGGGAAGCGTGCGTACATGCCAACTCACCCGGCAGCTCTTTTCAAGGCAGAGCCGATATTCATGTCATTTTACTGACAAGCCTGGATATCAACTCCACACTGGAGCTCAAGAAATAGCGGCAGAGTCCCTACAAATTGGGGGACACATGCATAATGCATCAGGAAGAGTCATAACCCCCCCCCCCCCATATGAGTCTTGCCTGTCAGGGGAGTTCTGGTGGAGGGTGGGTTTTGACTCCAGGTTTAATGAGGTGACTTTCAGCTGTTGACCGTGGAAGTCGGTGGCGGATTTAAATGCCTGGATGTCCTATGGAAAATCTTAAGAGTCAACTAACTTGATGGTAGCTTTGAGCGACTGCATAGCCAGTGAAGGTTATTGCAATGCACTAATCGTTTCACAGCTGTGAGTATATGCTACCATTACATCATCATGTGATCGTCGGAGCACATCTCTGGTGTTGTGAGCAAGTATATTGCTGTAGACGACTACAGATGATTAAAGACAGTTATCTTTATATCCTCCAAGAGCCGTTTCAAAATAAAGAAAAAACTCAAATGTGTTGTGAAGATGTCGTTGGTATCGCCGGCAGAGAAACCATGTTTGACATTTCCTTCAAGCAAAAACATATCTTGTTTAACATGCATATCCAGAGCATAACCTATCCAACCATGACCAACCAATGTTCTTGTGAAATCCATGACCAACCAATGTCCATGTGAAATCCATGACAACCAAATGTTATTATCACATCGTATGCATTACATATTTATATAGTTGTTCTTTCAAAAGCCATCACAACAACAACACAGGGGTATGAAAACAGCATTAAGAGGCAAAGCAGGCTGGGAAGGAGTGTTGAATTGGTTGCAGGGCTAGGGGTTGTTGTAAGAATTAGGGCATCAGGATGTGGGTAAGACAAAGTGACGACCCCAAAATTTGACCTGTGGATCAAAAACGTTAACTAGCAATAGTTGCATCCGCACCAAAACATAGCCGAACTAAGTGCTATAAATGGATCCAATTTTTTTTATACAATTTTACGAGGTCAAAGTTTACTTAGCAGACCCAACATTGAGCAACAAATGCCTCCACAGGCAGGAATATCATTAGCACAAAGCATGACGTTAGGGTGCGGCAACAAGTCACAATCATGCTTACACCAAAACAGAAACATTTCGATGGGTTGGGTAGGCGGATGCTGGGTGAAAAACAAGAGTCAAAATACCTGCACGTAAATCCTACATGAGCGCTCTCTTTTCTGCAGCTGCAAAAACCACCAAAACATGTTACAGTTAGCAAAAGGTAGACACATACAAGTTCCATAAGCATGGTTTACAGTGTGGATGGAGAGAAAATAAATATATCATTTGTATTTGTTTATTTGATTTGTTTATATGGATCCCCATTAGCTTTCGCAGTGGCAGCAGCTCTTCTTCCTGGGGTCCACAAAAAACATGACAAGTAACACAACACTGATGCACGAGGACAGTCGCATTAAATGCACAACAACACAACAAATAAATATAATAATACAAACAACAAAAACAAATAAGGTCATTTTGCTGTTTGCTTGAGTAATTGAAGATGGGAGTTGCCAAGCCTGGTTTAAAGGTTAATTAAAATAAACAAAATAAACATAAAAATGCAACCGTGTCTCTGTATGATACTCTGCGTTGCCATGAAGTTGTTTTGGACTTGGGGTCTGTGAAGAGACCCCTGGTGGCATGTCTTGTGGGGTACGTGTGGGTGTCTGAGCTGAATGTTATTTGATTACGCAGAGAATCTGGAATTCTATTACAGTAATACCCCTCATAAAAACTAGAAGAGAAGCAGTTCATCTCACGTCAACCCTCAAC
Organism: Salmo trutta; assembly: GCF_901001165.1. Classification (NCBI taxonomy): domain Eukaryota; kingdom Metazoa; phylum Chordata; class Actinopteri; order Salmoniformes; family Salmonidae; genus Salmo; species Salmo trutta. The sequence continues at coordinate 46,407,027 of NC_042961.1, read as the reverse complement.
CAGGAAACACTGGCATGTATGTTGTTGATGTCAGTTCTGTATGTGCAGTCAAGGCCGTGCTGCTCTGTTTTGAGCCAGCTGCAGCTTTGCTAGGTCTTCTTTGCTGCACTTGACCATATTACCGGACAGTAATCCAGATGGTCCCAGCCCGAACAACTAGTACAGTTGATTTGTGTAAAAAAAAAAAACGCTGAACAAAATGTCACCTCTCGACTTTGGCTAATTAGACTCTCATTTTATATAAACTGTGTGAAAAAATGGCATGCACATTAATGATTCCATCTCATAGAAAACATCACAAAGAATCAGTCTTAATTAGCACTGAAACGAGACACACGGTCCAAGTGGGGATTGGGGCTGAGACTTAGCTCCGCTTTCAAGTTGGAGTTTCAAGGTTACCACTTGTTCCTGCGAGTAAGGGGAGAGAAAGGAACTAAAAAGAGGAACTATTTAACCTGGAAACCTCGTCACTGCAGGAGTAGGGCTAAACCTGAAATGTGGCGTACCTGGGACTGATGTTAGCAGGTCAATCGAGTAGGTTGAGATTTCAAAGTAGCACTGGAGAACTAACAGCTGGCTTGGCTACATAACCGCTCACGTGTCCCAATAGGAATTATACAATCTGAAATAAAGGAAGTTCGCTAGTTGCCTGGAATTGGAGAACACTAGATATAAACAGAGACCTATTCTGATAGCTTAGACTAGCGCGTAAGACTGAGCTGGGAACAGAATACATAAACAGAGGCCTATTCTGTTAGACTAGCCTAGCGCGTAGCTTTGAAGAAATGCTAATGCACTCCTTATTGTCTGCGGTGAGTACCGTCTTCCTCCTAAAGGAGGACTCAAGCATTACAGTCAGCCCACTTTCCTGGAAGTGGTCCTGTTGACGCCTTCCACATGGCCCTTCGGTCATGAAAGTGGTACGTATCATGGCGTTTACCAACTCAATCGGCTTTTTGTCTGCCGGCAGAGAGACTTTGTGCTTGCTATCAAAGGAATCTTTCATTCTGTTAGCTCTTAGCAGATTGTGTCAAAATGATTGAGCTCTGAGGTAAACACACGCGCGCGAGACAGAGAAATGGGAGGAGGGAGGGAGCACCGGCGCTAGGGGCTGCTACAGTAAGTCACCATGGATTAAAGGGGAAAGGATGGAGGACAGAGCGGAGAGGACAACCTTGAATAGTACAGAGAGAGCGCTAGGGGAGAATTTGGCAGTTCCTTGATGTACTTTATCAGAGCTAAATGTAGCATTCCTTTCCCATTTGAGCTGCACTGCTTTTCTAGAGTATATTTTTTGGGGTATTGTCATAAAGAGAAGACGCAAGTCTAGGCTATTGTTTGTTTTGAAATATATTCACAGTACACTGGCTTCAGTTTCAGGATAATGTGATGACAACAAATGAAAAGGTTACTCTCCTCTAAAGCGTTACTTGAATTTGACCTGTTCTCCATTTTTTATTTTCAAAATGGCTACCTCGTAAAAGCCATCGATGAAGTGACCACAAGTGCAAGACGTCAGGTTTTTCTCCTCGGCCCGTTGGCTATCATTATCGTCCTGCTCTCCAATGGCGGGAACAACACTAAAACCTCAAAGGGGACATCTGGCTGCATGCGGCAATGAAATTAAGTCGGTGAAGAAAAGCTATTGGGAAACAGGTGTTCGTGTTCCACTACAAGTGAAGCTGCTTAAACAAATTAACGGCTGACATTTTGAATTTTACCGATGTTTGCTTTTCCGTTGGTTGCTTCGACAGACATAATGTATTATTTTTATCTCACCTTGCTCGAGTGGCCCTAGGTGTACCCAACTGTGAATTCGGGAATAATTGCATTAGTTTGAGGCTCCAAAAATCTCCTACACTCCTGGGTCTAGGAAACAGCAATATCTAATACATTTCCTCTGTCTAGAAGGAAACAAGCGGCATGAGCACCATTTCAGACGTGCCTGGCATATCCGTACAACCTCTTACATTTTTATTTATTTATTTATTTATTTTAAATCGGCCTAGTTTGGAATAATCCTATCCACGCGTCTGCTGGTGTAATTAGCGATTACCACAACCGACTTTGGTGTTGTAAAGCAGTGCAGCCTACGAGGCAAGGCTTCGAAATACACCCCCCCCATCCCCCGTGTTGGCTGGCTTTTGGTTCTTTTCCTTGAGCAGCAGCAGACCGCTACATGTGAGAAATAATGCAGGTTATCGTTCGGTATGGGGCCGGAGCGCAGATCATTAAAACAATGCCTACTGTTCAGGTTTGCCTGGTGTGAAGGCCTTGTCAGGCTGGTGGGAAAATAAAAGTTTCAGAGGAAGAAAACACACGCTAACTACAGGTTGAGAAAGTTGAGTGAAGTCAGTTCTTTCTTCGACCTATGAATACATTCTCGTATATATCCTCCTTTCTTCAGCTTGTGTCCTTGGTGACCACTGATCTGAACAATCTGGATAACCGAGGCAGAAGGTTGGAAAGCCCACTGGTTATGTTGCTCTCACCTGTCAAGATCAGTAGTCACCTAGGGAAGGAGACGAGGAGAGGAAATCAGTAATGAGTATTGGCACACAGCCATTGCTTTTCCGCCAGACACATACCTTGTTGAGGCTGCGGGCTGCGCTATCTTTGCCTCCAGGGGTGAGGTTCCTAAGCTGCACGTCGAGTAGGTCCACAAGCTGACCCATAGCTTTGACTGTGTAGGTGATGTCCCCCGCCTGAAGGTTACTCTTGGTTTGTTCCGACAGCTCCCTGGCAATGATGGCTGCAGTCTCTCCGGCTTTGAGCTGGCAAAACCACAACATACACACAAATGAACCATGCATTGACACGCACATAGTATGCAATTAACAACTGACCGTCATGCTATGTGGCTATAGTAGAACCAGAAAAGGACTGGCCATAGGGCAGATCGGGCAAATACCAGATGGGCTGGTCAAACTTGAGCCCAGTGGGCTTGTCTAAATTGGGGATTTTGTGCAGAATTATCCAATATTTGGCGAATAACTTTTCCCTTGGAGTCCTCAAATTTGTCCGGTGTGTTATATGATTGGTTCATTGATATGAGTATTCAATATCCCATCCACTGTTACTGAATGACCAGAGTAAACTCTCTCTCACTCTACTTAAAGTAGCTAGAATCAAATCAATTCCAGTCATACACTATTACATCAGGAAGAAGAAAAACCTACAGTCATCCGTCACCCTTTATCCAAACACATACTCCGCCTTGAACTAATTCGTTTGAGCATACACATTTCAACCATGACAAATGGCATTATACAAGCTGTTAGAAAATAATGTTGTTTAGCGTGCGCAGAGTTTCTGATTAAACCACTAGCGTCTGGAATTTTATAGGTGAGAACATTTTCAATTGACTGCACACCGGGCCAATAGAGTATCGACAGACTTCTCCCCTGATAGTCTATCAGCAGCATGAAACTAACGATGAAACTAATGGTTGCTAGCTACAGTATAGGGGGAGGACATGTCACACACAGAGGATGACGACAGTTTGAAATTCATTTTGTCTGACGTGCTGTGAGCTTCGGTGATTGCCATGACTGCTTTGGCGAGGTCTTTTGGGGGGGGGGGGGGGGGGGTGGGGGGGCAACGATCATTCCAGTCTATTTCACTCCAGCGGTCTGAAGCCATGAAAAATGAAATATGTTTTGTTTGATGCCTTTTTTCTTAATGTTTTTCTTTAATTCCATTATCCTCAATAATTCCACCTCCAACTCTCTCCAGCTCCGACTCGCTCTCTCTATCTCTCATGCCTCTCTCGCTCTCATGCCTCTCTCTCCCTCTCTCTCGCTCTCGTTCTCGTGCCTCTCTCGCTCTCGTGCCGCTCTCGTTCTCATGCCTCTCTCGCTCTCGTGCCTCTCTCTCTCTCATGCCTCTCTCTCTCTCATGCCTCTCTCTCTCTCATGCCTCTCTCTCTCTCTCATGCCTCTCTCTCTCTCATGCCTC